>NC_083317.1:28639296-28863424 GCF_963455315.2 Globicephala melas
AGTTTTTGTAGTGCTATATTAGCTACATCTTATGTATGTTTTCTCTTAATTTTAATGAATGCTCAGATTAAGTTCAAAAAGAGAAGTGTGGTACATGATAATCTATTATAAGGATTTGACATTATAAATTTCTCATTAAACTGCCTTATTTAGAAGAACCATGTAATCTTCACTCATTCATTCACCCATCAATTATTATTCCCATGAGAACTAAGAAGATATTAATAAGGAAGAGGCAGATTCTTGGATTTTAGAGTGGGAAATGTACCAAGAGTGGTGGGAATTCTGAGGAAAGGGTAGAGACTTCTGGTTTCAGGAGGTGGTGGGAAGTCAGATTCACGGAGAAAGTGACATTTGAATTGGAAATGGAAGGATTTACATCATGAGGTTTGATGGAGGAAAAGATATTCCAGGCATAGCTAAGACATATAGACAATTTTGGAGAACCAGTAAAAATCAATTTTCAAAGGTGTCAGATGTGTTAAATGGGGTAATTATAATAGTACTTCATATGGTTACTGCACACATAAAATGAAATAATGCATTAAATTGCTTAGAAAAAAATTTGGCATGTGGTAATTACTAAAATATTGTTTATTTGACAGATTTTGGGAGCATTTTTTAAGCAGGTATGCTAAGCTTATATATCATTAAAAATATTAAATATGAATATATCATTACCTTTGTAACAGATATTTAAAACTGTTGTTATTTTTGTTACTAAAATTATTAAATATTTGTCATATTTTTAAGATTAGTCATTATTGAGAACCTTCTATAAAGATAGACATTTTAATATTCCACCTTTAATCCTGGTTATTACTCAGAAATACATGTCATAATAGTAGAGAAATATGCTTTGAACTTGGCTTTGAAAGGTTTAGATCAATAAATATCTGAACAATTTTACAAAAATAATTTTTCCCTTCAGTTATACATAATTTACATTTGAAATTTATAATTGGTCTTTGTCATGTTTGATGACCTTGACTTTTTGACATCATTGCCAAGTATTCAAATCTATTATATGGATTCATGTTCTTGTGTTATATCTAGTAATTGATCCATTCTTCATTATGTTAAACCTATTTGGATGTAGAAGGATGGGCTTCTTCCTAATTAACCTTAACTGTTATGATGAAATTATATTACAGACTGACACTGGCAGTTTATTTTATGACATTGTTTATTCAGTGTTTAGAAAAGCACTTAATCATTTAATCTAATAGACTTTCAAATAATAGATTGTTCTGGAAGCCAAAATTTGGCTTTGACATTTAAAAAAAAGCATGTTTGACACAAAATTAGGTAAATAATAATGAAAATATTAAGTACCCAGGAGCCATATTTAAATAGTATGCAGACTTTTTATAGAAAATTACATAAATTTCTTGGACTTTAATTATATATAGCAATAAATCAGTAAGAAGATGCATTACTATGTTGAAAGAAATATTGTTCATAGGAGTCAAGATATCATAGGAGACATTCATGTGTTCAAGAACATCAGAAAAGAGGGCTTGTGATTGATGCAAGCCTCTAATACGGAGGCTGGCATTTTTATTTCCTTTTAAGTTAAAGTTCAAGGGTATTCTGTAGTATTTTCTGAGCTGCTTCTACTTTTGCAGGTAATGAGAAAACAAATAACCAAATATAGCTCTAGATTTCAAGATGTTTACAATTAGATAAGACATATTTGTATGGGCGAATAAAATTTTTAAAATTTCTTGTTTAACCACATTACTTTATAAATAAGGAAATTATGTTACTTTAGGTATTCATAGGATGATAGAATTTTGTGGCAGAGCTGGGGCTCAACTCAAGGATTTTTTTTCTTTCTTTCTACATTAAACAATGAAAGATGGCTGTGCCTCGTTTTCTCCTTCTGTAAAATGGGTGTTATTATCATGCCTTATGCATTTTATCATAATCATTGTGAGGATTAACTGAAGAAATACTTGTAAAGCAAATATTAATTATTAGGAACATAGTAAGGACTCAGTATGTGAAACCATCAGCAGCAGCATTGGTTCTATGTTATCTGGCAAAGACTATATTTAGTGCCATAGGAGTTTAGATAAAAGAATGATAATGAAGAATGGAGAAAGCAGATTGGCAGTCAGGTAGTAGAAAACCACAGTACACACTTGTAAAACTAAGTCTTCTAGAGAAAGACAATTTGGGTATAAATTTTCTGCCACTTACTAACATTAGAATTATGGACAATTTAGTTATAATTTTAAAAGCTTTAGTTTCCTCCAGTTTATAATGATAAAACCTATGCCCAAGTGTATCAGGGGCACAAACTTGGTGTATTATAAATATCCAGTATATGTTAGCTTTTATTTTACTACTAACCGAACAATTTGATAAAATCTGGCAATTGGCTAGTTAGATCAGTACAGCCAGAGGAAGTATATATTCAAACTAGCTCGTACTATACACATAAAGCTTAACTCTCAAAATTTAGTCACATCAAGCTTGGATTTTGCCAAGGTTATAAATGAAATTTTAAGTTGTCTTAATAACAACTAGAAATATTTATTTTGCTATTTCTTTTCCATTTTACTTTCAGTTTTGTTGTCTTTTTTTATAAGGATCTCTCAATGAAATGTGTTTAATAAGAACTCTTTGCTTTAAAAAGTTATGTAATTAGTGTTGAAATAATGCTGATAAGTAACATATGGTGATGATATAAATACTACAGTAGATTTTTCTCTATTACAATTATTAAAAAATTAGAAAAGTTTGGTGTCTGTTGTGTTAGTCTAACAGAAGCAATGGGAACAGGATCTTATCATTTCATATTATATTGCTCACTGCCAGAAAAGTGAATTATATATCACTAAAAATAGAATTTTAACCTCCCACTGTACAAAGGGAAATTCTATATTGATAGATATTGACCCTGATGTTTTAATGTATATATACCTAATTTAAGATTTCTAATGCATTTAGAAATTAGAAGGTATATATTATAAAATATTGATAGTAATTTAATGCTAAGAAAAAATAGAAACAAGTAAGAAACAAAATAACAGTTTCATTTTTTTTTTCCTTTGTCCTTTGAAGAATAAGATCCAACAGACATACTTCAAGATTAAGGGTATATTAAAATCTACTGCTACATAACAATGAATCCAAAACCTAGCAGCTTAAAAGAACAAACATTTCTTATTTCACGGACTTTGGGAGTGGCTTAGCTGGGCAGTTTTGCCTTAATGTGTCTCATGTAGTTGAAGTCAAGCTGTTGGCCAGGACTGTAGTCTCATCTGAAGTCTTGACTAAGGTAAAGTCTGCTTCTGATCTCATTCACATGGTGCTGGCAGGCCTCAGTTCCTCATAGGCTGCTGCACAGAGAGTATCATTTTCTCTCTGGCTAGTGGCCAGAGGCCTCCTCAGTTCCCTGTCATATTAGCCTCTCTATGGGGCAACTCACAACATAGAAGCTGGCTTTCCCTAGAGTAAGTGACTCAAGAGAGAGAGGGCCCAAGGCAGAAGCCACAGGGTTTTATAACCTAACCTTGCAAATGACACACCACCACTTCTGCTATATCCTGTTGCTCATACATACCAACTCTGATAAGAAGTGGGAGGAGATGTTACAGTAAGCAGGAGACTGGAATCCTTGGGAGCCATTTTGGAGACTGGCTACCACTGAGAGGAAATGGTTCTCCTTACTTGCTGACAGAGAGAGTTGCTTACCTTGTCTGAGGATTCTGGGCCTATATCCCCTGCCTTAGATGGTGATTTCTGTGAGACTAGCCTGTAAATTCAATAAGTCCTTACCTTAATGATTACTTGGTAAAAAGACAAAGCTTCAGGTCTAAGCAGACATTTGCTTATTTTTTTCCCATGGCTTCCTCCACAGCATTTAGCCTGTTTGGCCAGTTCTTCAAAGTTCTGAATCTCTCTCTATAAAGCAGATTGGAAGGAGGCCTCACTGAGGATATTTATATAAGGTGGTAGAATTCCTTTTATGCCATCTCACCCCTAGAGTCCATGTTTCCACAGTTATTCATCTGCATGCAAGACTGGATTGAAAACAGTTCTTTCACAGTTTAGGACTCCTTACCTCTCTTTTGTGAACAAAAAAGGAATTGGTAAAACTGGGGTCCTTTCCAATAGACTGTTGAAGGAAGATCACAGTTGGGTTATCTCTGTGACCAGTTGACATGTATAATAAGATTTGAAGAGTTGATGAAAATAGTAAGTTTAACATGTCAATCGGTGGCTTATCAAAGTGATCATCCTTGACTAGTTGGAGGAATTTTGTTTCATTTAAATTGCATCTATTTTTCACTCAGAACAGATGAATGAAAGAGTATTTAGGCTTTACTCCTGATCCGACGGATTTTTTTTCTTTTTTTTAAATCCAGGCTCCAGCACTTACTGTATAATTGATTCTGGGCATCTGATGGATGGCAGGGAAGCCACACCCCCAAGGTCTCTTTCTAGAAACTGCCTTATTTTCTCTTTCCATATGTTTGTAGCCTGCATTTTGGAGGTGAACTTAAGTGCTTATGCAAATATATCAAGGGAGTGATGATTGCTATATGTATTGTCTTAAGCTGTGGATGGCTGGAGAAGAGTAGCAGGCGAGAGCGTAGCCTGACTCTGAAGAGTGGAAGCACTCTTTCAGCTTAATTAACCACATGGGGTGGATTTTATTATTGTTCCCAAACATGTGCTCTGTCCCTAAGAGGTATACATCCATTCCTTTTGCCATGTGACTGTCAACGCCTTCCACTAGGCAAAATACACTTCCCATGTCACTGTTAAGCTTGACCATGTGACTTTATTTGCACAAGAGCAGAAATAATTCTTCATCAGCCTGGATCCCAGAATAAGATATATGGAACAATGTTGAGCAGAGTTATAGTAACTCTTAGACCTTGAGTGAGAAATGGATGTTTATTGTTGCAAACTCCTTAGACTTTAGAGTCGTTTGTTACCATAACCAAAGCTGATTAGTACAGTATATAGACTGTGAAATGGTCATATACTGTGATGGACCCTGTGGACAATATTCCATGACTGCCAACCATAGCGCAGGCTGTCCCTTTGCACTCATTAAGAAAGGACTGATGGTATCCATTGTTTTACACATTTGAACGTAATGAGGAACAGAACTCTCAACTGTGAAGAATATCCATAAGTATGCATGTTTTCTATCACTATATAATGGATGATCAATAGGCTAGATGGCAGTGAGCAGCTTAAGTTCAAAAAGAGAAATGTGGTACATATTAGTCTGTTATAAGTGTTTGACATTAGAAGTTTCTCAGGAAAGTGACTGTTTAGAAGAACTATGGTATCTTCATTCTTTATTCATCCATCAATTATTCCCATGAGGACTAGGAGGATATTATCAAGGAAGAGACAGATTCTTGGATTAGAACAAGAAATGTATGAAGGGTGGTGGAAATCCTGAGGGAAGAGTATAGATTTCTCGTTTCAGGAGGTGGTGCGAAGTCACGTTTATGGAGGAAGTGACATTTGAATTGACTGGGAAGGAAGGATTTACCTTAACGAGGTTTGATGGAGGAAAAGACATTCCAGAAGGTCAGATTCATGAGCAAAATGTCAGAGATGGAAAAGCATGGATGTTTATGAGAAACAATAAGCATTTTAATTTTAATAATATATATATATACACGAGCAATAAGTAGTATATTTGATTCTTCCTATCTATTGTTCTTCTATCTTTTCCCTTTTCTAAAAATCATAATATGAAAATAAATAGTCACTTAAGAACCTTATCAAATTGAGTGCTTCTTAGAGAATTCTGATCTCTGGCAAATAAATCTTATCAAATTTTGCTTTCATCACTCACCTATTGTTTAGAAACTTTAAGTCTTTCCTTACTTCCTGTTCATCAATTCTAAATCTACTGCCTAGTTGCCAGCTTTTCTGTAATATGATCCCAAGATTTGTGGTAGGACTTCCAGTGTGAAGACATGGAAGCCTACAATGAATAGATGAATAGGAGATGACAGGAAGGACATAAGGGAGAATCTGAAATCCTAGCGGCCATAAAAGATAATCTTGCTCTCTTTTAAGGAGGCAGCCCAGCCATTTTATATCTGAAGCTACTTGCCTGTAGGTCATACACATAAGTGATAGAATTGATGTTTAACCTCAGGTATGATTTATTATAAAGTCATTTAAAACCTTTACTATTACCCGATGTTGGAGGGAACAAGAATTTACCAGACTTGGCAGAACATACCAACTATCACAGAAAGACCAAGATATTGATCTAACTTGTTCTAACATCTAGGGCACTCTTAGTTTTGAAGGCTGATTCCAAAGGCAAATATTCAGCATCTTGCTTACTTTGATCATTTAAGATAAACCTGAGAATGGATAGTATATTCGAGTACTCTGTGAAAAATTTGATAAATACTTAAATTTCTCCATTCTTGGTTATCATCACTACTTCTCTTGGTCTGTTGTTAACTCTAGTCAAAATGGGAAAACAAAAAGTATCTCAGTCTATTTCAGACTTAGAGAGGGCAAAGTTGAGAAGTCTATATACTGCTTTCCAGAACAATCTGGGGTCAAGAGTAGTGGTGGTGCTTATCAGGAGAATAAAGTCTAAGGGCAAATACCACAAATTCGTAAGGTAAGAGTAGGAGTTTTCTGGGAATTGAACTGAGAAGAGGGGATGAGATGATCACAGAGTTTGGAGAAAGGCTTCCAGGTTTGTTTATTTTCCCCCTTCAAGTTTTATTGAAGTATAGTTTACATATAATAAAATGCACTTACAGTATGATGAGTTTTAACAAATGTGTAACTCACATACACCACCAAAATCAAGACATAGAACACTTCATCACTCCTCCCAAAGTAACCGTATATCCCTTTCAGTTGATTCCTCTTATCCCTGGCTCCAGGCAACCAATGACTGAGTAAAGTAGCTTTAATGTATTCAATCTTTTGTGCTGCATAATATTTTTGAAATGCTTCTATGCTGTTTCTACATCCATAGCTCTTTACCACTGAACTACTAGGGAAGTCCCACATTATATTTATGTTTGAATGTTTGATCAACCTTACATTCTTGGATGAATTATCCTTTGTTATGGTTTATTTTAACATTACTGGATTTGATTTGCTCATTTTCTTCAGGATTTTTCCTTAAGAAATTTTAAATTAAAATTTAAAATTTAAAACTGTTCCTATAAATGTCAAAAGCATACTGAATTTTATTATTTTTTGAGTCAGCTTTGGTAATTTGTCTTTCAAATAATTTTCTCATTTATGTTGTCAAATTTATAGGGATATGGTTGTTCACAATATTCCCTTATAATTTTCTCTTAACATTAGTAACTTCTGCAGTGATATTTCTTCTTTAACTTACAAAATATTGGTAATTTAGATCCTTTATTTTTTTTTGATTGGCCTAGCTAGACCTATTTAATTGACCTTTTCAAAGATCTGCATTTGCTTTCATTGATTTTCTCTATTGTTGGATCATGGATATTAGATCTTTCTTATTTCCTTGTATAAGAATGTAAAGCTATAGATTTCCCTCAAAGCACTGCTTTAACTGCAACTAAGGTTTTGATAAGTTATGTTTTCATATTTGTTAGTTCAAAATATTTTCTAAATTCCCTGTGACCTCTCTGACCTGTGGCTGTTTAGAAGTGTTTTGTTTAATTTCCCTATACTGGGGGATTCTCTGGATTTTTTTTTGTTATTGATGCCTTGTTTAAATCCTTTATAGTCAGAGAACATATTTTGATTTATTTTAATAATTTTAAAATTTGAATAATGTGGATGTACTTAATGACACTGAATTGTACACTAAAAATGGTTAAAGTGGTAACTTTTATGCTATGTGTATTTACCACAATAACAATTGTTAGCTATTATTTCTGAGTATAATAATTTTGAAACTGTCTATTAAGACAATTTTTGAGACTTGATTTATGTCTCAGGTCTATTTGGTCTGTGGTAACTTTTCCAGTGCCAGTGTTGTTGGCTAGAGTGTTTGATAACTATCAATTAAGTCAGTTCTTTGAGAATGTTGTTCAAGTCTTCTGTAGCCTCACTGATCTTCTGTCTGGTTGTTCGATGAATTAACAGAAAGGAATTTTGAAATTTCTAACTATAATTGCAGATTTTTCTGTTTTTCTTTTCAGTTATATTAATTTTTGTTTAGTGCATTCTTGGAGCTCTGTTCTTGAGTGCATGTCTACTTAGTGTTATGTCTTGTTCGTGATTGACCACTGTATCATAAGGAAAGGTCCATTTTTTTTCCCTAATGATATTCCTTGCTCTGAAGTCTACTTTGTATATAACTACCCAACTCTCCTGTATTTAATAATTGCATAATACATATTTTTTCCCATCCTTTTATTTGAACCCTATCTGAAATTTTACATTTCAAGTGTGATTCTTATTGTCATTTTCTTTTATTGTTGTTTTAGTCCAACATGCTCACTTACCTTTATTATAACTATCAATGTGATTGGGTTAAATCTATGACCTTACTCTACATTTTCTATTTGTTTCAGGGTTTTTTCTTTTTCTTTTCTTTTTTTTTCCTTTGGTTGTTGTTTTCTTCTTCTTTTCCTGTTATGTTTTTTGTTGAGTATTTTTGACTATCATTTTATCTCCACTCAAATTAATATCTATACTTCAATTCTCAATTTTTTTAGTGATTATTCTGTGTTGAAGGTTTATATATGCATACTTAAGTTATCACAGTTTACTTTCAAATAATATATCTCTTCTCTACTTTATGACAGTATACTGCCATTCCTCCCTCCTGTTTTTTGTGCTATTTGTATCATACATTTACAAACCCTACCATACATTTATAAATCCCAGCATATGGTTTTTATTTTTTATTTAAATAGTCTATTTTTTGTGTGCGTGTAGTACAGTGTACTATATTCTTTTTTTAAAGGTTTCTTTTTTTATTGAATGAAAGATTCTTTAAATTCTATAGTGTTTTACAATTTTCAAAAGTTTCACACATATAATTTCCCATAATAACCCTTTTTCCCCCTTACCCCTCTATTGCTCCTCCCCCCGTTCCTTCTTCCCATTGATAACCACTAGTTTGTTCTCTATGTCTGTGAGTCTACTTTTTGTTTATTCAATAGTTTGTTGTATTTTTTAGATTCCACATATAAGTGATATCATACATTATTTGTCTTTCTCTGTCTGATTTATTTCACTTAGCATAATGACCTCCAAGTCCATCTACATTGCTGCAAAGGCAAAATTTCATTCTTTTTTATGGCTGAGTAACATTCCATTATATATATATATATATATATATATTTTTTTTTTCTTTTTGGATGTTTCTGCATGTGAAACATATCATACACTTTTAGAGGTGGAAAACCCCTTTCTATTTCATACCAAATTATAAGATTCTCTAGAAATAAGATATTATGCTCAAATATCTAAAATGGAATTAAGAATAGAATATAATTTTCAGACAAGTGGCAAACTACTCTGGTACTCAAGTCAAAATCATTAATGTAATGGCTATGACTACCTACTTCAGAGAAAACATGAAAAAGGAATGGGCATTTTCAAGAAGAAAAACATGAACAGAGGAAAGAACTGGAAAAAATTCCATCAAAGTCCCATAGGCTCTAACCATGTCTAATGCTCTTCCCTAAACCAATCTCTGTGGCCACAGAACGCAGTACCATGGTTGGCTTAGTCTGAGCCAGCATTGGAACCCCTTTCAAAAGAGACAAAAATTTGGGAGTCTTCAGCATGAAGACGACATGTAAAGCCACTGAAATGAATAAGATCACCCAGGAAGAAAATTTAGAGAAGAGCCCCAGGAGGGCTCAAGAGGAAATAACTTTCAAGAGGAAAAACATGAACTATATATATATGTGTATATATATATATATATATATATATATATATATATATATATATATATATATATATCACATCTTCTTTATCCATTTATCTGTCGGTGGACATTTAGGTTGTTTTCATACCTTCACAAGTGTAAATAATGCTGCTATGAACATTGGGATGCATGTATCTTTTCAAATTAGTGTTTTGGGGTTTTTGTTTTTGGGGTTTTTTTTTGGATATATACCAAGGAGTGGAATTGCTGGGTAATATGATGGTTCTACTACTTTTAGTTTTTTGAGAAAATTCCATACTGTTTTTGACAGTGGCTGCACCAATTTACATTCCCACCAGCAGTGTATGAGGGTTCCCCTTTCTCCATATCCTTGTCAACATTTGTTATTTTTGTTCTTTTTGATGATAGTCATTCTGATGGGTGTGAAGTGATAACTCACTGTGGCTTTGATTTTCATTTTCCTGTTGATTAGAGATGTGGAGCATCTTTTCATGTGCCTGTGGGCCAATTATCTTTTAAGTATATTAAAAATGAGGACAATTTTCTTTTATATTTACTTATATTTACTGTTTCTGGTGTTCTTAATTCCTTTGCATAGATTCAAATCTCAATCTGATACACTTTTCCTGTGCCCCCCAAATTTCCTTTAACATTCCTTTCAGTGCAGATTTGCTGGTGGAAAATTTTTGCAGCACATGTTTATCTGGATTCTTTACTTCACTTTTTTGAAGGGTATTTATGCTGTGCCCTCAGGGTTTTAACCAGCGGAAGGCGATGTGCCTCTCCACAGTTGGAGACGGGGAGGCACACCTACACCTCCAGGCTCTCAATGAAGCTGGAGTCCTTCCTGGTCGTGGCACTGAATTTGTAGATGAGGTTGTTTCAATTCAAGGCTTGACAAGAAAAGAGAATAGTTGCTCTCAACAGTCTGCTAGAACAATAAAAATATTACTAGGAAATGGTAATAGTTTACTTGTAATAGATCAATAGGAATTTGTAGTGTCATTCAAATATTGATTTTTTTTATTTTCCCTAGCAAGAAGTTTACTAGTGTGAGTTTTAGATTGATTTTCATTCCTGGAGAAGAATTGGTCTAGGTTTGCTTTTGATGTATGTCTGTTTGTTCTCTCCAAGGCAGTGCTTGTTTGTTTTTCCTCTTGAAAATGCCCATTCCTTTTTCATGTTGTCTCTGAAGTAGGTAGTCATAGCCATTACATTAATGATTTTGACCTGAGTACCGGAGTAGTGTGCCTCTTGTCTGAAAATTCTATTCTATTCTTAATTCCATTTTAGATATTTGTACATAATGTTTCTAGAGGATCTTATAATTTGGTACAAAATAGAAAGGGGTTTTCCACCTCTAAAAGCCCATGATTTGTTTCATATGCAGAAGTGTCCAAACTTTGTAAGGACAGGTTGATGGCCAGAGCTTATATTATATAGCAATACAATTAGTGAGTTACCTCTTGCCAATATATTTTTTCATTATATATTGGAACTCATGAATTATGATGCCACTTTTCTTCATTCTGTGATAGAACTTTTGCCTATCATATTCTGAAGCTAATCACCATCAGAGTGGCAGTTGTATATATCTTGATAGACCCAGCTCTGTTATATACTGGTGTGTGACTTTTGGCAAGATACTGAACCTCTAATCCTCAGTTCCCATTTCTGACGTTTGTTTAGCTCACAGGGTTATTGTGAGTTTAACGAGATAATGCACGTAAACCACTCAGTTACAGTGTCTGCCATACCGATGAAATCAATGTCAAGGATTATTTTAATTAGCTTTTATGTTCAGTGAAATACATGAAATTAAATAAAATTGAATCCTCTCCATTATGGATACTTCAGGAAGCATGGAGAGGACACAAGAGAGATAAACAGTTGAATGGATAAATGTTAATATTTTTATAATTTAATGGAATGTCTTAGTAACTATGATATAAAGAGAATGCAAATGGTTTCTTGAGAAGCTTTTTGTTGTAAAGCAGAACTAACGGTACAACACAATAGGAAGGTCACTGGGCTTTGTATCAGTAGACTTTGCTTTATCATGGCTCTATCACTTCCTATTACCTAATTTTTGCAAATATAGCTATTATCCTTTCTGGCCTTACATAGGAGATAAACTGCTTCTGGAGCCCCTTGACAAAAGTGAGAAAGGTTCTGATGCTCTCTCTGGAAGGACCATTGGTAGCCATGAATAGATGAGCTATACTCCTGAAGTAAGTAACTGAATGCCACTTGTTATGGGCTAAATTGTGTCTCCCTCTCCACCCCCCACCCCGAATTTATGTGTTGAAGTCTTAGCTCCTAGTACCACAAAATGGGACTGTATTTGGAGATATGGCCTTTAAGAAAATAATTAACGTTGAATGATGTCACTGGAGTGAACCCTAATCCAATATGACTGATGTCCTTATAAGAAGAGGAGATTAGGACACAGACATACACAGAGGGAAGACCCTGTGAAGACACAGGGAGAAGACAGCCACATACAAGGCCTTCAGAAGAAACTAACCCTGCTGACACCTTGATCTTGGACTTCTAACCTCTAGAACCATGAGTAAATAAATTCCTGTTGTTTGAGCCACCTGGTCTATGGTACTTTGTTATAGCATCCCTAGCAACTAATATACCACCTGTCACCTTTGCCCAGAGTCTCCTTGTTAAACTGGCTTCTTCAAGGGCTTGGGGACTTCACTATGTGGGTAATGTCATAAACTTATGAGGAGCCCTCTTCATGCTTCCCTTAAATAAAAAGAACTAAATTAAATGTCTGCAAAGTGAAAAATGACTGAACTCACATTTGAAAGACTCTGTTTTCCTTTAAATGCTGGGGTTTGACAATATGTCATAGATTAAAGCCCATCAAGATATGGCAATGTGGCTAGCTGTGGCTCTTCTCTGAACCCATGAACTAAGTTCCCTTTACACAGAAAGATTCCTCTGAAGGAGGAGAGCAAAGAAAAAAGGTAGGCACATCCTTCTAGTTTCCAGAGATTGATATATGAATATTAGATGCTGCTATCCAGCCTAAAAGGAGAGTGAGTGTGCCCTCAAGACAAATGTACTGAAGGAGTGACTGCCTTTAGGAAGCCAAAGGGATAGTTCAGATAATCTGACTATTACAAAAGCTCACTAGGGAAGACCTCATGTTCTGAATGTTAAATTTTCAAGTGGTTCTTTTGTCATCAAAAGTAGCAGGTTCATTGCAAAATGTGGGTGACTTGCAACAGCATTTTAAGTTAACAGCTAGTATTTGTTTGTTGTTGCTGCCATAACAAATTACCTCAAATTCGGCAGCTTAAAACAACACCCATTCCTTATCTTATCGTCCGTGAGGTCAGAATCTGGGCATAACATGGCTCAGCTAGGTTCTCTCAGCTCAGCACCTTCTAAAGGCTGAAATCAAGGTGCCAGACAGCCTGGGCTCTTACCTGGAGGCTCTGGGGAAGAGTCTGCTTCCAAGTTCACTGGTGGTTTTTAGAATCCAGTTGTAGGACTGAGGTCCCCATTTCCTTAACCCCTTTCTTTTTCAAGCCAACAGTAGCAGGTCAAATCCTTCTCCTGCTTTGAGTGACTTTCTCTTCTGCGACCAGCTGGAGAAAGATCTCTGATTTTAAGGGCTCATGTGATTAGATTAGGTCTACCTGGATAATCTCCCTATTTTAAAGTCAGCTGATTAGTGATCTTAATTACATCTTCCAAGTTCCTTTTGCTATATAATCTAATATATTCCTGGGAGTAATGAACAAATGTTAAAGGAGCCAGAATTCTGCCAACCACACATCTTTAAGTGATATTCCCTTGGCTTACCTAAATGAATTTTTATTTCATTTTGGAATAGTTATGAACATGTAGGTAGCATTTAAGTAATGGCATTTTGACTTCCACGGATGCACATGTCTTTGCTTTCTTTCTTTTTTTTTTTTTTTTTTGCAGTACGTGGGCCTCTCACTGTTGTGGCCTCTCCCGTTGCGGAGCACAGGCTCCGGACGCGCAGGCTCAGCGGCCATGGCTCACGGGCCCAGCCGCTCCGCAGCATGTGGGATCTTCCCGGACCGGGGCACGAAACCTTGTCCCCTGCATCGGCAGGCGGACTCTCAACCACTGCACCACCAGGGAAGCCCGATAATTTGCATTTTTAATGAGTTCTTAGTAATGATATTACTACTAGTCCAGCATCCACGCTTTAGAAACCACTGCTTTAGTTTGTTTTATTTTTATTTTTTTTCTATTTATGAAAAAGCACACATTTGCTGCTTCATGTCTCTGGGGATATCTGTAATATACATGTTACTATAAATATTTTATACTTATCCCATCAAATAATGTGCATAGAGTAGAAACCTGAGAAAAAAAGTGGCATGGAAAGAAAGGAACCTGGTCATTAATGATACTTAGGACATTTCCTTATATGTACCATGCAATGATGAGCTTGTTTTTAATCTCTTATTTATTTTCTTGCTTTATCTAAATATGACCCTATAAATATTAAACATAAGACAGTAAGAGGGTCTGGTGACAATGGAGAGCCAAAGAAGAAATGAATTGTTAACATTCAAATCTCTCCATTGGAAGTGAAATGTTCAGGGGAAATTTTTTTTAATCCTGATTTAAATCTCATGCTTCATCTACTGAACCAAATACTCATGCTTCATCTACTGAATGAAATAGGAAATATCTCCTAAAACTTTATCCCAGAATGTAGTAAAGTACTTTTGTCAGTGGTATAATTGTCCACACTGAATGAGGCTATGTCTATTCAAAAATGTTTGTTATCTCCTTTTCGTGGGAAAGGAGAAATATATTTCATTGTGAAGGTGGGAAATCTTTCAGCAAAGTAGGATATTGTTTCTTACAGATGACAGTTATTTCTTTCACGTTATGTAATTCCTATTGATGGTAATTATCACTAATTCTAATGAAGATAATATTGATGAATTGGTTATCATAATAGTGGTTACTATTTATTAATACCGAGTATATAATACCAGATATTACTATATAAGAGAAAGGTCAAAACTCGAATCTGTAAATGGAGACACTGAAAAAAAAATTCTCTGTTCAATTTATTGAACATGGCAAGGTTACATGTAAGATACAGTAGACATGGGCTTTGGAAGCATAGAAGCAAGTGGAAGTTTCAGAGGAGATGAAAAGAATTCTGATCAAAGAAGAGGGAAAAAGATGATAATAAAAAGCGTTACTTTCCCTTTTCTCCATGATGTCACAGTGGATTTCTAATTCTCTTTTCTGACTTGTTTTCTTCAATACAGCTCTAGCCAGTCTGCTAGTTTCTTAGAACCTCATTGGGAAAAGCAGGAAAATATATTCCTCAATACCTCCAATATTCTACATGGAATCTTTTGAAGTCCAGGGAATCTGACTCTGAAATAAGTTCCCCCAAGCACCCCTGCTTAGAAGGAAAGAGCACCAAAGGCCATGGGAGAGAGCAAATGGGTTTTACACCTTGACATTGTTAAGAAATTTCTAATTTCTTAAATTTCTTGCAATTTTGATACTTAAATTTTTAATATTCATGCTTTGAATTTTAATAAACTGAAAATGATTTATACTATGAGTTTGTGACAAGAATAGACTTAGGAGCAATGCCAAAAGTTAATATGTAGCCCAGCACTGGGCTGAGGCTCTAGTTGCCGGGGGCAGTTCATGACCAAATAGGCAGTTAGGCATGTATCCTGTGTAGGGTGGGCCATTTTTACATAATGGTGACAATGAATTGGAAGCAAATGAACAAAACTGCCAGTTGGTAAACCTTGGGTTTACCTCAGATCGTTGATGATTCATGAAATCTGGAATAACAACCCCAAGAATTCTCCCTTATATCAGCAAGTTTGTTGCTGTTCAAAGATGCTTCCCTGGGAGCTTAGAAGCTTGAAGCAACTACAAAAGTTCCAGAGGGTTTTGTCACATAAGAAGCCAGAGATAAATATCTGCTAGGTGCCACTGTATATTTTTCTTTCTTCAAGTTACAAATTGCTACTATGAATCCTAGAACCAGAGAGCACTCATGTAACGTACTTCGAGATTAAGTGGTTGATCCATCAATGGGAGTGAATTTACATGTGTAGAAATGTCTTTCAAACCAAAATGTAGCGGCATGCGGGTCTAGAAGGGTCAATAGTAGGTATTAAAATCCTGCCAGATAGGTTTGGGGTCCATGTGTCTGTTGTGTATATGATGTGGCAGAGGTCCTGCTTACAAGAGCAGCCTATTTCTGTTTGAAGGTTGTTATATTTGGGGAGAAGGGAGGGTTTTTCTTACTCTGACTTCGCTTCTAAGAGACATGGTAAGAGAAAGGGAAAAGTTAATGGAGAAAACAAAATACGCTGTGGCCGTGGGGAATATTCTGCAGAGAAGAAGTATAGCAATATTCTTTTTCACCAGCTTCATGAAGTGTAATGACTGGTACTAAAGAGACAGAAATACTAGTTTAAAGTGCATGTGATGAGCCAGGCGGTAGGCTAGATGTTTACATTTGATTCCAATTATCAACCAATTTGGGGAAAATGAGGCTCAGAGTAGCAGAAGGAATATGGATGGATTGTAAGTCCGGGTGTATCTGGCTCCCAAGCCCACCCCACATCCTGAAATGCTGACAAAATCTGATTGGAACAGCCACCGTGACCTGCATGACTTCTGCAAAAGTCACAGTGTTCTCATATGTAAAACAGTAGATCATCTTCTAAGGTTTAATCAAAAATCTAAAACCATGACTGCATTCCCAGGAAGTTAAAAGAATTTCACAAGGGCATTGGCAAAATCTCTTCTACCACAGGCTAAGGAATTTCCCCCAACTTTGTAAAAACACCCACACCCATTTAACTTCAGTTTATTCAAAGTCCTTTGGGTGTAAATAAATGAGATGTTTTAACAAGGTAATTACTTTCAGAAAATAGATAGCATAACAAATTACAGAACAATTGGCACCAGGAATAACTTTCTTGGTTTTACTCCTTCTAGATTGGCTAATTTATTTTCATTCCCCAAGAGGAGCAAGGAACGTTGAGCATGGCCCTAATTAAAGTCCTGTCACAAGTGTCATAGAAATTTAGGCTCGCACTAAAGCCTTGACTTCAGCTGCAAATCTCTAAGTGACCTGGTCCCTGCTCACCTCTCTAGCTCGTCTCCCACCTCTCACGCCACATTAGCCCTCTTGCTGTTCTTTGAACACTCCAGACTCTACTACCCCAGGCCTTTCTCTTCTCATTGCCTGGAATGCTCTTCCCATAGATACTTTCTTGGTTTATTCCCTTGCTGCATTCAGATTTTGACACTAAGGACTCCGCATCACAGTGGCGTTGTTGGACCACGCCGGCTTAAAGAGTGTGTTCCATCTACCCCCATGGGCCCTCTCTATACTTTTGCTCCGCTCTGTTTTTCTTCATACCACTTACTCTTATATTGCACGTTTATTCTTTTATTTATTCCCCAAACTCTTCAATAAAACCCCACTCTAAGCTCCAAGAGTGCAAGGAACGTGCTTATCTTGTTTTATCAGTCTACTCTAGCTCCTAAGACAACCCTGGTCAAGCCAATGCCCAATAAATGCCATATTTGCTGAATCAAGTGGTTGTAACTTTTGTTTAAAATGTTTAAAAGTATTTCATCTGAATAAATCTTCTCATGGAAATTAAAACCAAGCAAAAGGGCTCATCAGATTAGTTTTTTTTCTCTGTCTTTGACTTCAAAAGCAGTCTGAAAATTCCTGGGATAGGGCAAGACACAGAAGCAGGCATCAGTTTAATTAAAGAGGAGCCATTTGAAATAGCAGAGTCACTTTGACCCCGTGTTAATGAGGGGAAACTGACGTTGCAGCTGGGGCTCCTCTCCTGGCTGTGCTGCTACTGCCTTGCACATGTGGCTGGAGTACGGTCCCCTGCACCCAGGCTGCCACTGAGACGGCAGGTGGTGCCACTTGCCTGGGCAACCAGGGCATCTCCTGTGGGAAGGTCAGCCGTGCAGTGTCATTCATGTGACGACATGGAGGAGCCCTTTCCTCTACAGCAGGTGTTTGGGAGCGAAATTTATGAGGATCCCGGAGTCAGGAATTGGGATAAAACCTGCTTCCTAGGATGCCAGTGTATGGAATAATTACATCTGTGAGTGATAAAGAGATTGAGAGGAGAAAGGCAAGTGGAGTGGGGGCGGGGAGCGGGCAGGATAACTTGCTTATCTGTCCGTTCATATTCACGTACTCCAGGAGAGAGGGGCTCCCAAGATGCTTCATTGAGCCTTAGATGCATTCCTCACATACAAGTTTACTCTCTCAATTTTGAGAGTATGCTGTGAAGAAAATGTTCATTTATATTAATGACATTTTATTTCAAAATGGAACCTTTTTTTCAAAAGTGGAACCTATAACCCATGTTGTTGAAAGCCTACTATGTGACAGTCTTTGCACTAGCAACTGAGGCCACAAAGTATAACAAAACATGATTCTTCTCGACAAGGTGGGGTATGGAAACAATGTTTTAGGCACCCTGTGAGAGGTATGAACAAGATGTTATGGGCTTCCCATGGAGAATGTATCAGTAACTGGGGGAAGCAGGGAAGGTTTCAGTTAGAAGATGATGGGTGAATTTGAAAGATAGTGGGAATTTTTCAGGCAGAAATGTCAGGGAAAATTTGCACCACGCAAAGAGAGCAACAGCTATCAAAACAATGAACTGGATTTTAGTAACGGCAAGAATTTCGGTTTGGCTGGAGCGTAGGGTGTGTTTTTGTGTGTGTGCGTGTGTCCACTTGGGTGGGTATATCAATGTTTGTTCAGGAAAATTTCAGACACTTTCTAAATTTCAAGGTTGAAATGTTTAATTCAGGGAATTAGAAGCTTATATTCATTGGAAGGCCTTGGGGAGATAAAGATAACTGTAGTGCGGAATATCTATGGAATGATTCTGAAGGGCCACTCAGAAGGTGCTTCAGATCTCATAACCACCCAAGCACCTGCTTGCAATATCTGAGGAATAATGCCCTCTTTTTCTCTCTACCTTCCAAGTCTTGTATGGTGCCTCTCAATGGTTGATTCTAACTCAAAACCTCATAGGAAGGATATTCCCAGCATCCTCTTTGTTGTTGGCTTCTTCCAACCTTAGGGAGACTAGAATGTTGCTGAACTGATGGGAGACAAGTGAGTTCAGTGAGATAGGTAAGGTTGGCTGGCATCCTGTTGTAAGGCTTTCATGACCCAGTACGTGCTTATATTTTATCTTAGAATCATTGGGGAAATTTTTAAATGTCTTAACACAGGGAATGAAATGCTTAACTGAGTTTCAGAAAGATTAATCTGTTACTTTTATTAGCAGAAAACTAATTCTATACATTTACAGAGGAAAAAATTAGGGAAGAAACCTATGACATTCTGGTAATTATGCAAAGTTTGGATTAAAGGAATAAAGATAGAAGACAGAGAGGCCAGTTGCTTTCCAAGCTCTTTCCTTGCCTTAACAAACAAGTTTTGGTTCTGTAAACATTAAATTAAATTAGCACCTCTAGTTGTGCTTCCAGAAAGAGAAGTGCCCAGATAGTCTCCACTTTCATACTTCCCAGTCCTTATTCAACTGACTGGAAACAAAAGTCTGTCTCTGCAGAGGTCACCCATGACTTCTGTGGCAGAGATGCTAGCTGTCTATTGGAAATCTGCATTGCCCTCGTACAGCTGGAAAGTGGCTGCTTGACTATGGGCTATCGTTCCCAAGCCCTTCGTATCTACATGGGACCATATGACTGAATTCTGTTCCTTGGAATATGGGTAAAAGTGAAATACACCACATCTAGAACTGGTGTGTAAAAGCCTTCCGCACCATCTAATGAGCTCTCTTCCCAGCTGCAGGCCAGATGAAGCCCTGCTGGATGACCTTGGAAGCCACAAAATAAAAGAGTCTCTAGAAACTTAGGTCGGGGGACCTAAGCTTTACCCCTGCACTACACTGCCACCACCAACACCAACTGAACCTTATATAAGCAAGAAAAATACTTCTATTTCACTAAATCACTGGCATTTTGGAGCTTTTCTGTTCCATAGCTGGTAATACTTTTCTTTATGCTACTCTGTAGCAGTAAGTACCATCTCTTTAACATGTGATGCTGGTGGGCATTTAAGAGCGAATGTCTTTTGGCTACCTGAAAATGTAGATAAGGTATTTAGGAGGGTCTGGATATACAGGATTTTGGAGTCATTGGCACATAGGTAGAAGTTGAAACCATATGTAGGATGGTTCAGGAAAAATGGATAGAATGAGAAAAGAGGGCCAAAGTAGGAATCTCGGGGAGTCCAGCAGTAAAGGTGCAGGCAGAGGAACAGGTGGCAGCAAAAAGAGAATAAACTACATTCTGTCCTAGAATTCATGAGAATTCAAAGGAAGTAGGACTAAGTCAAAGGCTGAGGATAAATAATGTTTCACTAGAGTAAGAGACCAAAAGTAAAATTGCTGTGCAGTGAGGAGTGAAAAAAGGTAGTGCAAGGAGAGACAGAAACTGCAGCTGATTCTAGATTGCAGCAGTATGGGAAGGAGACACATACCTTCAGGATCAGCAAAGTGAGAAGATGCATGTTTAGTGTGAAGATGAGTTACGTAGGCTTGTAAGCTGAAAGAGAAGAGTCACCAAGAGAGGATATATTGAAGATGAAAAAGGAGGTGAACGTTAACAAGGGCTTGGAGGACACAGTAGAATGGAAAATCCATGAGGAGAGGGCCTTCATCTGTTTTGGTTAACACTGTATCCCCAGCTTTGAATATTCTGACACTAGAAGGCACTCGATAAGCAGTTATTGAAAGAACCCATGAAGAGAGGAAAAGGGAAGGGAGGGGAAGATGAAATCGAGAATACAGATAGAGGTGTTATCTTTGGAAGGAAGAGGAACATGCAGATAATGTAGGGGGTGGAGTTTGTGACTGATGGTTGCTATTTTCTCTGTGAGGTAGGAGGCTAGGCCATCTGTTAAAAATGAGTGGGCAAGTCCAGCTAAGTGATTTCAGGAAGAATGATAAAGGTTTGTAACATTACTGGCATAAATAAATATAGTTATTTACTTAAGATGAAATTACTGGACAATTCTAACAATGCACAAATTGTGAGCATAAATTCATTCATTTGAGATTGTTTAAAGAAAGATTTACAGAACACAAACTACTGGACCACAGGATATATTTAATCTTTGGTAAGATTAAGGTTTAAGCTTAAACCCTGAATATAAATTTGTTTTCAGATTATTTAGAGCAAAGTTGGCTGCATGTTTTATATATTATACAATTTCAGACACTACAGCAGTCTTTCTCCATGAACTGTTTTTTTTCCTTCCAGTTTTATTGAGATATAATTGACATACAGCACTGTATATGTTTAAAGTGTACTTTATCATTTGGAAAAAGAAAGTCGTTAATTTTTTGGATTCAGCTAACAAGTTTTAAATAATGCCTTTTATGAAGAAAACATAAGTGAATAAATTCTATGTGAACACTTAAATAAATATTACAGTGAGAGACTGGCTCTGAATTGTAGATTTCATAATGTTGACCATAACGAAGACTCTTATGGCAATAAAGAGCTGTTTGCTTGGTATTTTAATATACTGTCAAGGCGTGTACTTTTGCTTAATTACCCTTTTCCAGACTAGATCCATATAATCTTGGGCATGCCTTCACTCATTCCTTCAAGGAATTTTTACTGAACACTTTCAGAGTGTTGGGGACATAGTGAAGACCAGAATAACATGCTTTTCCTGACCTCATAGAGATGAATAAATGAATATTTTCATTAGCCTCACAATGAGCTCTTCCCAAATTTTCTACATGAACCACAGACTCCTCCCTCTTCACAATTTTATTAAGACTCCATGCTGAATTGGGCTAACCAGTTAATTGCCCATATCTCATTTTGCCATGATCATATGGGAAAAGCAGGGATGTGAGCAAGTCATCATTTCATTTGCTTGGAAGAGTATACTAATACCATGATTAAAGGTTTTATGTTGTGTGAAAGGCTGTGTGAGAGAAGTGGACAGTGGAACCCATGTTTGGTGTGTAAGTAGCAACATTTTAAAATATGGACAAAACACATTTGACTTTTTAAGTACAATGATCTGCAGCATACATATGCTTTGGGGTTACTCTCCATTAGGCTGGGGCATTTCAGAGGTAATGCAATAAATGTCATTATCTGTGGAAGTCCCTTTGGTTATCATTGTATTATGATTTATATTGGTAGTGGGTTCTCTGAGGACAGAAGCTCCTCCAGGGAGATAAAATTTGAATCTTAGCTTTAACCACATATTTTTCCCCCTAATATGGAGTGGCTCTGGAGTTTCATACTTCAGATAGGAGTTGAACGTTTTAATTTATAATTTTATATTATTATTAGACAGCAGTGAGTTGAGATTAGGAAATCTTTATTTTTCAGTCACTGTATGAAGGTAAATATTTCCTACTGTAAGAAGCCATATTTGCCAAGATAATTTAATTTTACAATGATTATTTATTTTTATTTATTTATTTTTTTTGCGGTATGTGGGCCTCTCACTGTTGTGGCCTCTCCCGTTGCGGAGCACAGGCTCCGGACGCGCAGGCTCAGCGGCCATGGCTCACGGGCCCAGCCACTCCGCGGCACATGGGATCTTCCCGGACCAGGGCACGAACCCGTGTCCCCTGCATCGGCAGGCGGACTCTCAACCACTGTGCCACCAGGGAAGCCCCTACAATGATTACTTTTTAAATCATTAAACTGTGTATATAAATTAAAATAAGCTATAGATTAAAAGGTCCTTTCATATTTATAAATAAAGTAAGGAAATTCTTTTTTGGTGAATGTTACAAATTATTTTTTAATTGTGGAAAAAGACACATATCTTGAGATGTATTCTTTTTACAGAACTTTAAGTGTGCAAAACAGCATTGTTAACTATAAGGACAATGTTGTATAGCTGATCTCAAGAACTTTTCCATCTTGCATGACTGAAACTCTAAATCTGTTGAACAGCAATTCTCCATTTTCCCCTTCCACCAGCCCATGGCAACCACTATTCTTCTTTCTGTTTCTGTGAGTCTGACTATTTTAGATAGTCATATAAGTGACTCCACTACATAAAAGTGGAATCATGTATTATTTGCCCTTCTTTCACTGGTTTATTTCACTTCGCATAATGTCCTCAAGATTTATCCACGTTATTGCATAGGATAGTATTTCCTTTTATTCTTATAGCTGAATATCAATATTCCACTGTGATATATATATATGTGTGTGTATATATATATATGTGTGTGTGTGTGTGTATATATATATATGTGTGTGTGTGTGTGTGTGTGTATATATATATATATGTACATTTTCTTTATCCATTCATCTGTTAATGTATATTTAGGTTATTTCCACCTCTTGGCTATTGTCAATAATGCTGCAATAAACAGGGAGTGCAAGTATCTCTTCGAGATTCTGATTTCAGTTTTTTGGATAAATATCCAGAAGTGGGATTACTGAATCATATAGTAGTTCTATTTTTAACTTTTTGAGGAAACTCCATACTGATTTCCATTGCAACTCACCATTTTACATTCTGACTAATAAGGGTCCAAATTTCTCCACATCCTCACCAACATTGGTTAGAGTGTGTTTGTGTTTGTGTGTGTGTGTGTGTGTGTTTATGTGTGTCTATGTGTTTATAATGGCCATCCTAACAGGTGTGAGGTGATATTTCATTGTGGCTTTGATTTGCATTTCTGTGATTAGTGAGGATGAACATCTTTTCATACCTGTTGACCATTTATATATCTTCTTTGGAGAAATGATTATTCAAGTCCCTTGCTGATTCTTATTTATTTATTTATTTATTCATTTTTGGCTGTGTTGGGTCTTCGTTTCTGTGCATGGACTTTCTCTAGTTGCGGTGAGCGGGGGCCACTCTTCATAGCGGTGCGCGGGCCTCTCACTGTCGCAGCCTCTCTTGTTGTGGAGCACAAGCTCCAGACGTGCAGGCTCAGTAGTTGTGGCTCACGGGCCTAGTTGCTCCGCGGCATGTGGGATCTTCCCAGACCAGGGCTCGAACCCATGTCCCCTGCATTGGCAGGCAGATTCAACCACTGTGCCACCAGGAAAGCCCCCTTGCTGATTCTTAAAATCAGATTTATTTACTTATTTTGGCTGTTGAGCTGTCAGAATTTCTTATGTATTTTGGATATCAACCCCTTATCCAATATATGGTTTGCAAATATATTCTCCCATTCAATAGATTGTATTTTTACTTTATTGATTCTTTCCTTTGCTGTGCATCAGCTTTTTAGCTTGATGTAGTCCCATTTTGTTGTTGTTGCCTGTGCTTTTGGTGTCATATCCATGAAATCATTGCCAAGACCAATGTCATAAAAAGTTTCCCCTATGTTTTCTTCTAGGAGTTTTATAGTTTCAGGTCTTACATTTAAATCTTTAATCTATTTTGAGTGGATTTTTGTGTATTGTGTAAGATAAAAGTTTCATTGGTATCTGTGTCCATTTTTTGGCCAGTACCATACTGTTTTGATCACAATAGCTTTGTAATATAGTTTGAAATCCAGATGTGTAATGCCTTCAGCTTTCTTCTTTCTCAGGATTGCTTTAGCTATTCAAGGTCTTTTGTGGTTCCATACAAATTTTAATATTTTTCTATTTCTGTGAAAAATGCCACTGAAATGTTGATAGAAATTGAATTGAAACTATAGATGGTTTTGGATAGTATGGATATTTTAACAATATTAATTCTTTCCATCTGTGAACATGGGATATCTTTCCATTAATTTGTGTTTTTTTTTTCATTTCTTTCATCAAAGTCCTATAGTTTTCATTGCACAGATCCTTTACTTCCTTGGTTAAATTAAATTTATTCCTAAGTAATTTATTGTTTTTGATGTTATTATTATAAATGGGATAGTTTTCTAAATTACTTTTTCAGGTATTCTGTTGTTAGTGTATAGAAATGCCACTGATTTCTGTATGTTAAGTTTATATCTGCAGCTTTACTGAATTTGTTAATTCTAACAGTTTTTTTTTCATTGAGTCATCAGGATTTTCTATATATACGATACATCATCTGCAAATAATGACAGTTTTACTTCATTTCCAACTTGGATATTTTTAATTTATTAATCTTGTCTAATTGCTCTAGCTAGGACTTTCAGTACTATGTTGAATAAAAATGGTGAGAGTGGGCACCCTTGTCTTATCTTTGATCTTGAAGGAAAAGTTTCCAATCTTTCCCCATTGTGTATGATGTTCGCTCTGAGTTTGTTGTACCTGGCCTTTATTATGTTGAGGTACAATCCTACTCTACACCATTTGTTGGGTTTGTTTATTTATTTATTAATTTTTATTAAAAAAGATTTATTGGAGCATAGTTGATTTACAGGGTATATTTATTTTTTATAGTTTGTGTTTTAACCTGTATACCAGAATTAAAAGTGATTTACACACACCATTGAGTATTACAGCACTCTCTATTTGTCTAAATATCTACCTTTGCCAGCAATATTTATACTTTTGTATTGCTGTTAAATGCCCTTTTGTTTCCATTTGAAAGACTCCCTTTAGCATTTATTTTAAGCCAGGTCTAGTGGTGATGAATTTTCTTAGATTTTGTTTGTCTCAGAATGTCTTTATCTTTCCTTCATTTCTAAAGGACAGCTTTGCCAGGAATGATATTCTTGATTGGCAGGTTTTTCTTTGAGCTTTTTGTACATATCATACCACTCCCTCCTGGCTTGCTTGTAATGTTCCTGCTGAGAAATTCACTTATAATCTTTTGGTTCTGGTAGCAATTCCAAAGCTATGGGTGTGTGTGTGTTGTTGGGGGGGAGGGGTTGTTTCCCACACAGCACCAAGTAATTCTTCAACACCAGTAGCATGTCTGAGAATTCAACTCAATTCTGACACTATCTACCTGGAGATAGCAACAGATCCCACAGATTAAGGATTCAGTTCTACAAGATCATCTCCCTCAACTTTAGAGGCCAGTGTAAGACCAGGTTATTACCTGTACTTCTGATTGACTGGCTATAAATCAGAGGTTCCCATGATCTCCTCAGGTTTGATTAATTTGCTAGAGCAGCTCATAGAACTCAGAGAACTATTTTACTTACTAGATCACTGGTTTATTATAAAAGGATATAGCTCAGGAAGAACCAGATGGAAGAAGCATAGAGCAAGATATGGGGAAAGGGTGTGGAACTTCTGTGCCCTTTCTGGGTGTGTCACTCTCCCTGAATCTACACATGTTCACCAACTAGGAATCTTCAAACCCCATCCTTTTGGGGTTTTATGGAGGCTTTATTACATAGGAGTGATTGATTAGCTCATTGGCCATTGGTGATTGATTCAACCTCCAGTCCCTCTCCTCTCCTTGGATGTTGAAGGGTGGGACTAAAAATTCTAAACTTCTAATCACATGGCTGGCTCCACTGGAAACCCCCATTCTTAGGGGTCCAAAAGTCACCTCATTAACATAAAAAAGACACCTTTACGACTTTCATCACTCAGGAAATTCCAAGGGTTTTGAGTGCAACATGCCAGAAACAGGGATGAAGACCAAATATATATTTCTTATAAGCCACAATATCACAAGTCTTATGGAGGTTCTCTTGTGTATGATGAGTTTCTTTTCTCTTGCTCCTTTCAAAATTATTTCTTACTTAGTGTTTGACTTTTGAGAATTTGATTAAAAATATGTCTCTGGTTGGACTTCTTTGGATTCATTCTAGTTGGAATTTGTTAGTCTTCTTGAATCTGGTTGTCCATTCCTTTCCCAGATTTAGGATGTTTTCAGCCACTGTTTGTTAAAATAACTTTCTACCCCTTTCTCTTGCCTTCTCTTACTGAGATTCCCACAATGAATATACTGATCTACTTAACAGTGTCCCATAAATCCCTTGGATTTTCTTTTTCATTCTTCCCCTTCTCCTCCTCCTCCTTCTTCTTCTTCTTCATTGTTGTTTTTCCTTTGGTTGCATAATTTTAAACGACCTATCTTCAAGTTCACTTACACTTTCTCTGATTGATAAAATCTGCTGTGGAACCCCTATAGTGACATTTTCAGTGCAGGTTTATATTCTTCAGCTCCAAAATTTGTTTGGTTCTTTTAAAATATTTTCTATCTCTTTGTTGATATTCTCATGTTGTTTATGCATTGTTTTCTGGAGCCCATTAAACATCTTTATGACAGTTATTTTAAATTCTTTTTCAGGTAAGTCATATACCTCTGTTTCTTTATGTTTGTTTTCTGTAGATTTCTTTTGTTCCTTTGATTGGGCCATGTTTCCTTCTTTCTGCATATATTTTATATATTTTTGTTGGGATTTTTAAAATTTTATTTAAGTTCTTTAAATAAATTTTATTTACTTAGTTAGTTAGTTTTGACTGTGTTGGGTCTTTGCTGCTGCACATGGGCTTTCTCTAGTTGCGGTGAGCAGAGGCTACTCTTCGTTGCGGTGCATAGGCTTCTCATTGTGGTGGCTTCTCTTGTTGCAAGCACGGGTTCTAAGCACTTGGACTTCAGTAGTTGTAGCGTGTGGGCTCAGTAGTTGCAGAGCATGGGCTCTAGAGCATAGGCTCAGTAGTTGTGGTGTGTGGGCTTAGTTGATCCATGGCATTTGGGATCTTCCCAGACCAGGGATTGAACCCATGTCCGCTGCATTGGCAGGCATATTCTTAACCACTGTGCCACCAGGGAAGTCTGGGATTTTTGCACTTGAAAAAGCAGCCACCTCTCCCAGTCTTTACAGACTGGCTTCATGGAGGCTAAGACCCTCGCCAATTAGCCAACTGGAGATTCCAAGGACCTCTGAAACCTTTTTTCTGGGCAATATGACTTCTCTGGGCCTGTATGGACAATTTCTCAATTGTTGATTTCTTTTTCAGGAGTCTGTAATATTTTGACTGTCTGTGGCTCTGCAAGTTCTCTAGTTTTACAGAAGCAAGCCACCCAGTCCTCTTTATTGTCATTGCCTCAAGGCCTCAGGAGTATAGCAGCTCTCTTTCAGTGCTCTGAGTCAGATACCAGTCACTTGGGCAGTCCTCTGAAAGCCAAAACCCTGAAAACACACTCCACTCTTCTCCCTCCCTCCTGAGGAAGAAACCTCAAGTTATTCACCTTCTCTTGATCATGCTGTGCTGTGCCAGCTGTGGCAAGCCACCCGTCTCTTTCCTGTGTTCTGAATGGTCCCCAGACATCCAAACTATGTTGGTTCCATCAGTGTTCCAAGTGAGGTGAGACAGAAACCAGTCTCTTGAGCAGTCCTCTAAAGAGCTGGAAAGCTGAACACATGCTCCACTCTTCTCCCTCCCTCCTGAGGTAGAATCCTAAGGTTGGGCTGCTTTTCCCAATTGCACTTAGCTGTGCTGGCTACAACAATCTACCCAAAGGTTTTCTTTGTTTTCAGATGTTTCTAGACATATAAAATATACTGGTTTTTTCAGTCCTCCACTTGAGGTGAGACAGAAACCAGTTCCTCATGCAGCTCTCCAGAAAGCCAAAACATTGGAGGCATGTTCCATTATTCACTTTCCCTCTGAGGGAGTAGTCATGGGATGGAGCATTCTATCTTGGTATTGAGCTGTGCTGGCTTGAGGGAGAGGCTGATGCAAGTAAAGTGAAATTACTCTTCTTACTTATTTCAGTGTGGCTGTTCTCGGTTTTGTTCTCACCTGCTGCACTGCAACTTTTTAACTGGATTCTGGAATTCTCATAAAGGTATCCTGATTGATACATCATTGGTAAATCAGTGTTTCTATGGGTAAACAAGGGCTGGGTCATCTTGCTGATGTCACAAACTATTTTGAAATGTTTCAATATGTTAATAATTCACCTTATTCAGATTGCTTGCATCATCAAGAAACTCTGCATCAACAAGACTCTCACTTGAAAACATGTGGGTAGCCACTGGCATCAAATAGTCAAGAATCTACTCCTTCTGGAAAAAAATACTTTATTATGGCTTATTAGTGTGTGCAATCTCTCACTTGTTACTGAAAAAGTCTTGTTGACATTGAACTACAGTTTATAAATAAGATATTAAGAGGCAAAAAGTGGGCTACACTATGAGTTCTTCACATGGAAGCTTTAATCTCAGAAATTTGGAGTGAGTACTCATTGTTCTGAAGCATACCTTCCCCAGAAGAAGATGGTTGGGGATTGAAGAAAGGGGGAAGACATGTCCTGGAGAGGGGTTTTTTTACATAGGGATGGTGGAGATCAGATTTTAGCAACATATTTCTAACCTTTCTTTAATGTGCAACATGGGATTTTGGTCATCATTTTAGTGTAAAAATTTCAATTTTATACCCAGAGAGACTGTATAGAAGGACATTTTAAAATTTTGTTTGTTTATCTTCTTTCTCATTTGCTCTCTGTCCCCTGATATTCTCTATATTTATTTTCCTTCATACTTATCAATCTATTTGTTGCCATTTTATCCTGTTGAATGTGTCATGCATTTTATGTTGCCCTTTATAAATTGGCATGCATGCACTACTCACTAATTCTAGTTTATCTTTCTTCTCCAATGACCAGTGTGTTTTCTTTTTCTCCTTTACCTGACCCTCCTTTTCTCCTCTTTGGAAAAACTGCTTACTGCTTACAAGGAGTGCCTTGAATGCTAAGTCTATAATTCAAGCACTGATTTTTAGACAGAATCCAAGGGTTGTATTTGACGTTGGCCTGACTGTGTTTCTGCCATATGCCACTGAAATAATCCATTGTTTATCACTATTTCATTGTGTTTTTATACAGTTTCATACTGCTTGGGTGTGATATGGCACTGTTAGCTTATCCACTTCAAAATTAACCAAGCCAGCTGGAGAAATGTAATTTAGAGGGGTAGCACATGGGTATGCTGACATCTTGAAGGTGCTCTGGGGGTGTCTCTTATGTTTCTTTATACCCTATATTCACCCAAATAAAGCATGAAAATTAAAACGTATATCCACACCCACTCCCTCACATATGCATAAAATATTTGCATTGTTTAGGTTTCACTGAAATATCAAGAAAATGAAAACAATAGTATATGGAGTTCTTTTAAATCATAGCAAGTGTGTGGTATTTAAATATATTCAAGCATGTTATGATATCTAAATAATATCTTGATGGTTATTTCCAATATTCCTTTGCATATTTTTGTCTCATTTTATTATCAAATATTGTATTTATTTAGTTCTCTCTTTCTGCCTCCCTCCTTTCCTTTTTCCGTTCCTTTCCTTTTTTCCTTCCTTCTTTTCTTTCTTCTACAAATACTTACTGAGCATCAGTTATGACCCAGAGATTTCAGTGATGAATAAGATAGGCAAGGAGATGTTGTATAGGTGAGACACACCCCATATAAAACACTAAATAGTGAAAGCATGATTTTCAACAGTGGTAAGTTTTATAAAGTAAAGTCATTGTTATATGATAAGAGATAGATGGATGATGGTGGGCTAACTATTTTCCTGTAGAAAATCAAGGAAGATATCTTTGAGGTGGTAGTATTTGAGTTGACATCTAAATGATGAAAACCAACCAACCAAAGGAGGACCTGGGGCTCAGTGTTCTAGACAGACAAATAGCACATATGAGCTTTGTATGGTTTAAGGAACATAAAGCAAGCCAGGAATGGTAAATGTGGGGAAAAGTGAAAGACATCTGTTCAGAGAGGTAGGCAGGGCTCTGTTCATGTAGGGTGATGAAGGTCATGGGGAATGGGTTTAATTTTATTCTAATTGTAACAAGAAAATATTGGAGAGTTTTAAGCAGGGAAGTGATATGGTTTGATTTATGTCTTGAAAAAGATCATTATGGCTACTGCATAGCAAATGAGGAGGGCAAGGAACGGAAGCAAGAACTGGGAAACGTAAACACAAATGCACTAAAATGTTTTGTCCTAGACTACAAAGTAAGTCATAGAACTAGAACATTTTCCTTCTGACTCAAAGTCCAGTTCTCCTTATCATTTTATTAAATTGAAAATATACCTTTCGATTTAATCATTTTGTAGTTATTTTTCTATTGTTTTGCCCTCCAGACAAGATCTTCTCAGATTATTCTAGCAGTTACTAAATTATTCCTTAATTTATTCTTCTCATAGATTGACTTTGCTAGGTTATAGAAGCATGTTATACTGTCTTTATTAAGGTATGCCCTTTAGTGAGGGTATGCTTTGTGCATGTGTTGTATCTTTAATTAAATGTAAAAATATGGTTCTAGGATAAAACTGAACAGATTAATACCTTTCCTGTTGAGAGAGGACATTAAGAAATAGGGCAGTAGTAGAGAAAAAACTAATTTTTAGTGTTTTTTATCAATGGCTTCCACTGATTCCATTTAATTTTCCAGGGTAAAAATGATCACTTTTATAAAATAACACATCTAGGGAAGTGTGGGATAATTCATGCACAGTTTAAAAAGTGAAAATTTTAGATGAAAAATAGATATTATCTAACCATCCTAATTTAAAGTAGAACAGAATAAAACTGTTGCCAATATCCACAGTAAAAAAAATCTTATTTTTTCCTCTTAATTTGCTTATTCATTCAACAAGTCTTTATGGAGTAATTTGTGCGTGCCTGAGATGGATGCTCTCACAAATCTTTGACTTCCGAAGTGCTAATCTCTCTTGGTTTGTCCATTTCTTATTTCTTTGGATAATTTACTTTCCTGACATGTATTCTGGCAATTTAGTTATGATGTTCTTGCATATATCTGCCAGATTGAACACTTTCATCGTGTTTCTCTCCTTTCAATCCCTTTCTCTGCTTCCCGGGCTCCTTATCCCGCACTCTTCTCCCTTTGTTAGAGTCACTTGATCTTGCTTGCGTATTCTAGCGCCATACATTCTTTGTAACCTGATCTGCCTTTAATCTGGGTATACTTAAGGGATCTTTTCTGAGTAACTTGCAGGAGACAACAATAAAAGTCAATCTTACTACTAGTTCTGCTTGTGGTTCCTTTGTTTTCAAGTTCGAATGATAATGCTTTTTTCAGTCACTAGTTCTCCACTTGAAATCCTTTTTTTCTCTCAGATAAGGACACATTGTGTTAGGCTAGGAATCCTAGCCTTGAACCATAATTCTACCTCTGGGTCAGACTTCTCTGCACATTGCTTACTTTGGACACTTCTGTCTCTGTGTTTGCTTCATCCCATAGTATACTATCACCCCAGGTGATGGGACATTACCTCCTGCCTGTGTAAGCCAAAAGAGATTCTAACGTCTTTCCAGACATCCGTCTCCTATTCAAAGGAACTCACTACAATCTGCTTGTTTTCCCACTACCTCACAATACATACACTGACATCTCTAAGGTCACAAATAATGTTCTATGTAGCATATCCAATGAGCATGCATCAGAGGTAACAGTCTGTTTTGATTTTTTGCACACTTGTCTTCTCTAACCCAGTGTTTTGCTGGTTCTCCTCTCTTCCCTGCTTCTTCCATGGGCTTACTGCACATGACTTATCCTTTAAAGTCAGTGTTTCTCGGGATTCTATCCCTGACTCATTTATCATTTTAAATACTCAGGGGGTGATCTTATCCGTTCTCTTATTTCAACCCATATACCCCAGCCTTAATCCTCATGCTCTAGATTCATATATCCAACTTTCTGTCAACCACTCATCATCACCTTGATCCTAATATTTCAGAAACAGAACACGTCAGCTTCTCTCAAAATTCCTCGTCTTTCTAAACTACCTGTTTAATCATCTTCATCTCCCACAGTTCCGTATCTACACAGTCATAAGTTGATAATTTTAATGCTTAAGTACTTCTTAACATTTTCAGCTTCTTTCCCTTTTATCTACGCTACCTCAATTCTGGCTGGACCATCAAAACAGTCTTCCTGCTTCTAATTTTGTCACCTTCAAGCCCATCCTCTGAAGAACTGACAAAAAGCTGCTATTTAAGATGTCAGTAACACTACATCAGGCTGTTCCTCATTATCTACAGACTAAATTTCAAACTGCTTTGACAATACGTACAAGTCATCCATGATCCAGCTTCATCCCCCTGGAACTCTGGTTCAGCGACACTGAATTACTTGCAGTTTTCTATAACTTTTTCCTCATGTTTGTGTCCTTGGTCCTGTGGTCTGTTTACCTGGAGATATCCCTTCCCCTACCTGGCTGATCTCCCCCTTTTACCTGCCTCCATGGCCAGCCATCTACTATTCATCTTTAGTTTAATGTCATTTTCTCCATTTCTTTTAGCATAACCACTATAACACTGGCATTCCTGTTCAACCTCCCTCTGCCGCGCTGAGTTAGATGTCCTTCAGCTATACTCCAGGTACTGTGTGCATATCTGTATTGTCTTTTTTTTTTTTTTTTTTTTTTTTTGCCGTACGCGGGTCTCTCACTGTTGTGGCCTCTCCCGTTGCGGAACACAGGCTCCGGATGCGCAGGCTCAGCAGCCATGGCTCACGGGCCTAGCCGCTCCGCGGCATGTGGGATCCTCCCGGACCGGGTCACGAACCCGCGTCCCCTGCATCGGCAGGTGGACTCTCAACCACTGTGCCACCAGGGAAGCCCGACTCTTAAATTAAGTAAAAGCAAAAAAAAGAAAAAATCAAGGGATGAAAGAGGAATCATGAGATTATTCAACCATTTCATAGCTCAGGTATATAAATGGGTTTTCTCCTTAAATTAATTGAATAGGGAGAACACAAGAAAAGCATAATGGGTCAAATCTACTCATGATAAACTAAGTTAACTGCATGGTTTTGAGCTTTTTGGAAATGTCAAAATAACTACATTGTTGTGTATCACATTATCAGTTGGAAAAATCTAGCATTAAGGAGTAGCCTCTTGGAAGTGAATTTTCAAATAAAAACTAGTATTTTAATGCGAAAGGATAAGAGAGGGGTATTAGGAGATGGATATGGTCAACCTATTTCAAGTCTGTTTCTTCATTTTTTTTTCATTTAGTCATTCAGTGTATTTATTTGAGTGTCTCTTAGTTATTAATGACCTTTTTTCTATATTTTGTTTAGCTATGTTGTTTTTAACTGGTTTTACTTCATGACTTTAAATATTTGAGGAAAGGGGATTTAAGTATGTTAACTGGATAAAGCACTTGTTAACTTAACAAATATAGCCCACCTGGTATACAGTGAAAACAGTAAACAATAAAATATTTCAACCAATGAAAGTGACTTAGATCAGCGGAAGTTGGAGAAAAAGCACACATGGAATTATTGCTTATAAAAAAATTCTATAATTAAATGAAATAAACATTTTTTCCCCTGTGGAATATCTGTTAAGACATAGGTATAGTTTTATCATGTAGATTTATTCTTTTCAATGGGAATTTTGAGGAAATTTTAGCTAGAGCACAAGCAGGAAGGTAGCAGAAGCTTCTAGGAACTTGAGCTAACAAGAGTACCTTTTGTTTATAAAATGTGTACTCTACAAAATGAGTTCACACTTATGGTCTCAACAACACTCTGAGGTAGGCAATAAGAAAGCTAAACCAGCGATTTTAATTAGGGGGAGCAGCAGGGGGTAATTCAGCGGTTTTAAAATTGTATTCTAGATCAGTGCTTCTCACGTTTACCTTGCACACATAACACCTGGGGAACGTGTCACGTGTTAGATTCTATTTAGTGAGCTTGGGGTGGGGCCTGAGATCCTACACTTCTACTCTGCTCCCCAGTGATGCTGATGGACACTTTGAGAAGGGGTTTTGGAAGTTCTAGGACTGAATTTGTACTGCCTCAGGGCTAAGATGGAAGGTGTGGAGAGGTCCAGTGGAATCCTTGAGGTCTGGCATCACTGTGATCTGATCATATGTTGAAGTTGAATGTTGGATTTTATTTGAAGAACATCTTTTGGTGCTAATTTTGTTTTCTTAACCATTGGTTTCAAAGTATTGAAAAAAAAGCCCACTAGGCTTCCATTATATCTCTAGAAGTGTGTATCATTAATCACTCAGGATGTGTTGCTCTTCTCTAAAGTAAGTGAAATCAAACACAAAAATCTCCAATGTAACTGCAATTCTTTAACTGATATTATTTTTTATAATGAAACTGCTAGCAAGTGGTAAAATCAGAGGTTGGATCCAGATCTTCTGGGTCCAGGGATCTTGTTGCTATACCATATGTTTATTCAAATATTTCTGGAGACTGGGAAACAAATATGGCCCTTTTGTTCATGGTGAGTAATGGAGGAATCATTGGCTTTGTTAGAGGATTTCATTTAAAAAATTAGAAAGCAATAGTGCATGTTGGAAATGACCATGTGATGAGGTGGGAGAAAGACCTGCCCCTTCCTATTTATAGGTTATTCTTGAGTATCTTGGGAAATAGTGGATTAATTGGTCAGAGAATTTACAACTGGAAGGGATATGGAAGATTTTCTAATTTGAACATATTGTTGCAGTCACAGAAGTTAAGTAACTAGTCCCAACGTCACTCAGTGGCAAAATTTGAACTATGCCTTGGATCTCCTGATTCTTATATGAATATTTCTGCACTTCTTTTTTTTAATCTTATAACAAGCCTCCTACCAGTACTGATAAAGTGAAGCCATTGTGGTGGATTGAAGATTTCATACATTTGGTTTCTACCTTCATGCCCCGCCTCCAACTCCCCTGCTAGACATTATTTGATGAAGATGATATAAATAGGAGCAAAGCAGTAGATAGTGGGACGAACAGAGACCAAAGAATATACCCTGGGGAGCTGAGCGCCAACCAAATTTCATAAATACTGTTTATTATTCACTGTAGAAATGGCCTTTATTATGCATGCTTCAGATTCTTTGGTGTTAGTGCATTCTGGTGCAAGAACCCCTTGCTGGGATACTGGGTGAAAGGTAGAATTTCATGACAGGGTAATATGAAGCCATGGTTAAAATAGGTGATGACACTGAAGGAGATTTCATGAGTACAACAAAATATTTTGGATATCCAAAACCAAAAATATTTATTAATATACTTATTATTTTAGCAGAGTCGTCAGTATTTATTGAGAACTTATATGGTAGACTGTTCTAAGTGCTTTATACATCGTATACATTTAATTCTCAAGTGCATGCAGTTTCAGGTTTGTGTGTTGCCAGAGTGATAAATAAATGAGATGGAAAAGATAGCCCACAAATAAGCTTCTGCTGCTACGAGATTGAATTTTCATTGAATTTATAGTTGTTTGACTTAATGCACCAAATCTTCTGATTTCTTGGGCATCCTGTGGACACACATCTTGGCCAAGTCACTTTAGAGCTCTCCCCTTTTGTTTCATCTTGTGATGTAGAGCCTTCAAATGACTCTGAGGCCTGCTCTTTTCTCTTTAAGTTACCTAGAACTATTTAAAACATATCAATATTTTCTGTTTCTGTTCTCTCTCCATTCCACCTTGGGAACAACAATTATAAACAGTACACCTGAAACTAGTATAATATTTAAAGTCAACTGTATTTCAATAAAATTTTTTTAAAAATTAAAAAATAAGTGTAAACTATAAAGAAACTCTTATTTTAGGTTCACTAATTCTCAGTTCAGTACTTTTGGCACTAATAGTTGAAGTGGTCTAGATTTTGCTGTGTCTTTTTTTGTCATTCCAGATGTTTAATTTTTTGTTTCTTATAGGAACATCAGGTTCATTTTAAGGGATCAGAATACTTGCTTTCTTAGATATACCCTTAAGTTTCCCTTCTAATCCATTGTTGATATATCAGCTATAAATGTTAAACCTGAACTATCTACTGTATGTAGATAGTTCTGGAGGAAAGAGTTCTATGAGGTTAATAACCACTGCATAAAGTCCATGACTAACTGGTCAATATGTGTGTGTGTGCGCGTGCGTGCGTGTGTGTTCTTTATGGCTAGAGTCCTGGATGTTAGGGAATGCCAGTCTTCCTTCCATCAAAGCCATTCTACATGGAGATGACATAGGATATGCCTGGGACTGGGGATCCTCTGAATACAGCAGATGATCCTATGCTCATGGGGATGGCATTCTAGTGGGAAGATATATCAATACATTATGGCTATAGGGATATGGATCTCATTCTTCTTAGTCCTCTCGCTGTTTCAGTCTTCCTCTTTGATAATAAGATCTTCTATCTTCTTTGTGAAAATTTTCCTGAACACTCCAGAAATAATATTGGTAAGACTCATTCAAATATATACATTTGTAATTTTGGATTGTCATCTGCTTTTTTATGTGCAAACGTGTTTTCTCCATAGTTAGACGTGATAACATTTTTACTCACAAAACTTCTGACATGAAATGTGTGGGTTTTTTCTTTCATCCAGCAACCAATTCTCCGATTCTCTGGACGCAACCGAGTGTCCTACAATTCAAATTTCTGATACTAACTACAAAGAGTTAGCACAGGTCCCATAGCTTAAGGGCTTAGTCCCATAGGACTGTCACAGTAAGTCTCAGGCTTCCATCTATACTTCTGACTCACTAGCTATAAGTTCAGGGAGTTCTCACAACCCCCTCCTCAGGTTCAATAATTTTCTAGACAAGCTCACAGAATTCAGGAAAATAGTTACTTACTATTAACAGTTTATCATAAAAGATACAACTCAGGAACAACCGAATGGGAGAAATGTATAGGGCAAGATATAAGGGAAGAGGCACAGAACTTCCATGCCCACTCTGGGTATGCCCCTCTCCTAGCACCTCAATGTGGTCACCAACCTGGAGGATCTTCAAACCCCATCATTTAAGGGTTTTATGGAGGTTCCATTATGTAGGCATGATTGACTAAATCGCTGGCCGTAGGTGATCGAACCCAATCCTTCCTTCCCAGGTGACCTTGGGTGGGACTGAAAGTTCCAATCCTCTAATCACATGGTTGGTCTGTTTGGCAACCGGCCCCCACCTGAAGCTACTCAGGGACCTACCAAGAGTCACCTTATTAGTATAAACTCACATATGCTTGGAAGAAGCTTTGTGAATAACAAAATATGCTCTTATCATCTTTATCACTCAGGAAATTCCAAGGGTTTTAGAAAATCTGTGTCAAGAACTGGGGACAAAGATCAAATATATATTTCTCATTATCACACTAGATTTTTAAGGGCAAGGATTACTACACACATATTACTGCACACATATTCAGTTGCAATATATCTTTCATAGTGACATGTTAAAATGCCAAACCTAGCAAATTTCCTCTACATTTTAGAGTAGTCAAATTCCAAGCTGAGCTCACAAACAGGAAGGGTGAGAGGTGGAGTAGAGGTGAAGTTTTCAGAGTCACCGTAGTAAATTAAAGGTTCAAATAGAATCTGATAGGAACTTAATGATAGTGCTTAACTTAGAGTGAAACGTGGCTGCCGAATGCCCTTTGTGAGCCCACAAACACTGTTAATGTGCCGTTTCTCTGCATTACCTTTTGGACAGGACTTAACTCATACATTACTGTATAAATGAATCACAACTTTTATGGCTTGTTGTCTGTAAGGAAAACTTCCAGAATTGCTTTAAGTGTAGTCATCAGCTTACGGCTGTTATTGCTCAGCGCTCCAGAAGACAGAATTCCTATGGCTGCAGATTGGCAAGTTACCACCAGTCCACTGTGCTGTAGATGGGTGGACATTTAGCTTTCCTGGCATGGCTTGATTTAATCTACTGGCCAATCCACGCAATTAGCTTAGGTCTCTTAGAGTCTCTCAACACTGAGAGAAATATAAAAGTCCCAAGAAAAAAATGCTTTATCAATGACTAGTTTCTCCCTCTCCCTATATTTCCACATTGTGCTGCAAATCAAGTAGACAAATGTAGAAATTCAAAGGCCCTTGTGATTTTTTGCTGTTTGGAATTTATCTCAGCAAATGAGGAGATGATGTCATATCACAGGGGAAGTGTGATGATAAGTGCGAGGACAAGTCATCCCTTAACAAGGGAAGATTAATGTGGTGTTCTAAAATGGAACTATTACATGTGCTGTTTACCCAAAAGAAGTATGAAAGTGAACAAATGGAGCTGTCAGACAAAGTGCTGATGACATACAAAATATTGAAATAAATAGCTGATGATGCACGAAGCATCGAAATACACGTTGATACCCATGTAGGCTCCATTGCTCATTTATTTCCACATGGTTGTCCTCTTCTGAATGTGATAGAGCTTTTGCTCTGTTAATAGTCTTCCAGATGGGGTCTTCAGAGTGACAAGGGATCAGGGAGTTGGGCAATTTTCCATTGACTATAAAATAATAGAGATAAAAAATTAAAAGAATTCAGAAAAGATAAATCAATTACCATAGTTCGTAAGGAATTGTTTTTAGCTGAAAATTAATTAAATTAGTCATAATGATTGTGGAAGTGACTGGTGCTACTCAGAAGCCTGTTCCTTTTTCTATGCACAAGATACGAACACATTTCTCTGCATTCTTTGCCATTGAGTTAGGGCCACGTACCTAGTTCAGACAAAGACAATGGGAATGAAAGTGTTGAAAGTCATCTCCAGGTTTAGTGCCTAAAATCTCCCATGAGATTCTTCATTTGCTTACCCTGTATGTCTGGAAATGAAAGACTCCAAATGACAGAACCACACAATGGAAGGAACTCAGATGCCTGGGTCTCACTTGAAGGAGACAGGAAAGTTGCCCAATGCACAAGAATTTTCTTTGAGCAAGAAATAAAACTTTATTAACACTGAGATATGAGTGTTTGTTAGAGCAGCTAGCATTTCTATCATAATATAGTAATCAACTAAGTTTCATTCAAACTCACATTTTTATCTTAGATTATTTTTATGATCTACCATTTTAGATTCCTTCAGTTAATATAACTTTAATTATTCTTCCTACAGCTAAATTGAAACAAATCATAAGTATAATGCATTTCAAGAGGACTAGACAATGAATTTCATTTACAGAAATGGGACCTTAACACTCACTTGAGAGTTTTGATTTCTGTTTCTCAGAAATATCATACTTTCTTATCATTCAGATTACTCCTGTGTAAATACTTTTTTTGGAGTTTCTAGATCGTTTTGGCCTTTAAAATATAACAAAGTTAGAAATGAATGATCATTTTAAAACTACCTTTTATGGATATAGAAGGAAGTCATGAAAGACTTTACAATGGGTTAAGAAGATTGTTTATAAGCATATACTATGGGTTATCTTATTCTAAGATTCCACAGATTCTCTGTCCTTTCACTGTCTTTGAGCTATTTACAGTTCTTTTCATTGTAGATAACTAATAGCAATGTAAATGATTCTTGTCCACAGACATACAAATGAATTTTGCCCAGTGGAAATACAATTGCTATCCTTCTACTAAGCAATCCAGATGATAGCAGAGATTCTGTATTTTATCAGAATAATTTTCTGTGCTTTTTGTTGACTTGATTTCCTTATTATGCAAAACAAAAAAAAAGAAAGAACAAAGGTTCCTCACTTATGAAAGAGCTAAGCTTTCTACAGTCATGGTTATTTTAAAATATTTTATTGTCACTTTACTTAAATAGGTAACAAAGTATTATTTCTCAGGCATTCATGATCTTATTTTAATCATGTTCCAGATCTCCTCTTAAAATGTTTTGATTTTAGCCTTCCCAAATTCAGGTCTTAAGTACAGAAAAAGTAAAATAAAATTTTCAGCATTTCTTTTACTCTTAAGCTATATTTGGAATTTCCCAGAAGTCCCCTGAAAAATCACAAAGATTTGTTCTTTGAGACACTAGAACTAATTAGTTTTGTTTGATATTCTACTTTATAAGAATTGCTTGGGGGAAGTTTTCAGGTTAGAAGAGATACTAGGTTAAGTTTGTAAAGGTAAATGTTATTAATATAAATATTTCAGAAATTGTATGCTTTGTATTAAGTCCCTGAAGATTTGTCAATGCCTTACTTTATATAATACATTTTTACCTCTGGTGAGACACTGATCAAAATCCTTATGCAATAATCTGTCTTATGTATTTATCAGGGCTCTAGAGTACTTTATGTGATGATGTTAAGCCACAACAATATAGCATCATCTGTCACAAATTTAATTATTGCCACAGCCTTACTTTTTTCATTTGAATCTGTTGAAAGAGACATGGGTTGCTTGTGCTCTTGGGTGTCTTGCTGGGAATGCAAAGATTTCAAGGCCCTGACTGCTCTTTCACCTGTGCCTGTTCTTGGGGCTGTGCTCTCATGAGTAATGTGGAGGAACAAGGTTCTGTTTCCCTCTGAGACAAAGATTAGCCTTGCTTACTGCTTGCGATAGAAGCAATGGATTTGCCCAAACTCAGTGTTCCTCAGGCTGTGACATAAACCCTCTGCATGTACAGCATCCATCTGGGCTCTTTCTGTCACCCCTGTGGGACTTGGGGACAAGGGAAACTAATGCAACTTTTTATGCCTGTGCTGTTTTCTGTGATGTGATCAATAATGTCCTTTATCACTGACCAAGGAGTCTCATGTCTTCTGCCAGCATCCACAAAACCATAACAGGATATCTCAGGAGCTTGTAAGTAGAGTAAAATCAAATCCCATACCTCCCAAAAGTTAGCATCTTCTGGCCAGTGGTTCTTTTTTTTTTTTTTTTTAAATTTTTGACTGTGTTGGGTCTTCATTGTTGCACGTGGGCTTTCTCTGGTTGTGGTGAGTGGAGGCTTCTCATTGAGGTGGCTTCTCTCCTTGCAGAGCATGAGTTCTAGACACGTGGGCTTTAGTAGTTGCAGCACATGGGCCTCAGTAGTTGTGGCTCATGGGCTCTACAGCACAGGCTCAGTAGTTGTTGCACATGGGCTTTGTTGCTCCACAGCATGTGGGATCCTCCCGGACCAGGGATTGAACCCGTGTCCCCTGCATTGGGAGGTGGATTCTTAACCACTGTGCCACCAGGGAAGTCCTAGGCCAGTGGTTCTTAATTGGAGATGAACATAAAACTTAGCCAAGGAGTTTTATACATTTTGAATCCCTATTCCAGCCTTGTTGAAACTCCTTACTTGATATCCTTGCTATATTCTTTGTATGTCATGTATATTACCTCTCAGAATTATTTTATGCTATATCTTAAGATTTCTTCTCTTAAAAGTGCTCTTCCATTTAATAAAGTAGATATAACATTCAAAGACATCTTTGAAAATAGACTTAATCATTACTCAGGAATTATTTTTTGGAATGGCTTTATTTTTCATGTCACAGAAACAATCATCTGCTGCTTTTCAATTGTATTATTCATATCAGAAACCTCATCAAATTTTCACATTTGAAAATTATCAGTAATAAATTAACCACAGCCATTAATTCTCTGTCATCTTCAGATAGTGTTTGTTTTATTCTGATGCTTTCATGGGGGCTCCACTATAAGCTACAGGGAAGAGGTTGTGTCTTCAACAAAGAAGGAGAGTTTCAGAGTCTCAAGGAAAAAGCCTGTACTTCAAAGTGTTCACATATCAGGGCTGATCTTACATTTTTTATAGCAAGAGTCAGTGATCTATGGCCTGCTGGCCAAAAATATCCACTGCATGTTTTTGTAAATAAAATTTTATTGAAACATACTCATGCCCAGTTATTTATGTATTGTCTCTGGCTGATTTTTTGCTACAATTGTGGAGTTGAACAGTTGTAACAGAGAACATCTGGCTTGCAAATCTTAAAATATTTACCACCTGAGTTCTCACAGAAAAAGTTTGCTCTCAGAATCTAACAGTGGATGGCTCTGGATTTTCACAGCTGCTTTTAGCTGAAAATAGATGGCTTCATGAAACTGGTAACCCAAGATCCAGCAGATCAAGAATTAATTTAATAGATCTAAGTGAACTGATGAGGAATTTTTATTGTAGTAATTATTTTAGAATATTGTTGTCTTATTTTTCTATTTTCTGGGTAGATGAAGAAGTCCTATCTTCTTTGAAGCTATTTATAATGTACAACAATTTAGTAAATGCTGCTTGTGTAAACTAAAATGAAATGTCTTAAAATAATAGCTGATTCTCACTGACTTCCTAGAATTCCAAAGCTCTGAGTAAGTGTCTTTACTTTTGATGGTAATATAGTTATGTGTGTAGGTTCAATAGGAATCTGTTCTCTGTTCAACCAGATTATAATTGGACAAGTCAATTATGCAACCAATGCCTCACCTGAAATGTCACTTTTGAAAATAAAGTACATTTGATCAAATATGACAAGTCGCCTTTAAGAAGTTGATTTTACATATGGAACAAATGGCTACAAAGCCCCCCCAGGAATATTGGCTCACAAGGTGCTGGTCTTATAGGTGGTAAGATGGTCTCTTTCTTACAAGGCAGGAGACAAAAATTAGGGGGCCCTCAGAATAGAGGAATCCATGCAAATTTATAAGGTACTGAAGGTGAAATATGGAGTAGATGTTTTCTTGGGCTTGTTTTTCTAGTCTTATGAGAACAAATGAAATGTTTATTAAGGTTCAATCAGAGATTCCTATGGAAACTTTCAGACAGAAATTAAGTTTAAGACCTCAGCGGTGGTTTGATACTATACAGCTGTAGATTTGCAAGGCAATCTCAAAGAGGTTCATTAGCATTTTTGCTGCACCTGTGTAAATAATCAGGCCAAAAAGAGTGGGAGCAGTCTTTTATGTGATCAAGAATAATCCTTCTTTGAGATAATTATGATCTTAAAGTGGAGGGTGATTGGAGACTGTATTAATGTCCTACTGCTTCTGTAAAAATATTATCACAAACTTAGTGGCTTAAAATAACACAAATTAATTATCCTATAGTTCTGAGGTCAAAAGTCAGAAATGGGTCTCACCAACCTAAGAGCAAGATGTCAGCAGGCCTGCCTTTCTACTGAAGGTCCTGGGGAGAATATGTTTCCTTGCCTTTTCTGGTTTCTAGAGGCCACCTGCATTCCTTAGCTCATGGTGTCCTCCCACCATTTTCAGAGCCAGCAGTTACATCAGTTGGACCTCTGCTTCCATCATCACATCTCCTTCTCTGATTCTGATTCTCCTGCCTCTCTCTTTTATTACAAGGATCCTTGTGATTGCAATGAGCCTACCTGGATAATCCATGACTATCTCCCAACCTCAAGATCCTCAATGTAATCACAATTGCATAATCTCTTTTACCAAACAAGGTAACATATTCATTGGCTCTGGGGTTAGGACATGGACATCTAGGGATGTCTACCACAGAGACAACAGGAAAAAGTGTGAAAAACTTTGAAATGGGCTGAAAACTAAGTGTTGCCTAAACACATTCTTTCAGGTCACCTGATTCTACAGCATTTCTGCAACTTTCATTGCTTTTAAGATTTTTAACAACCCTTTAAATTGCAGATAACTGCTACCAAACAGATGATTGTGGAATATAGATATAAATGTGTTTGTCCTGTGGAAATACAATTGATTTCCTACCACCACCACCACCACCACATTCTCAATGGAATAAGCCAGTTTTATAAATACGCTTCAGGATTACTTACTACTTATAAAAGTTTAGTTCTTTGAAATCTCCTTTTAACTATGGGACTTTTAACTATAGGACTTACCTAATAGATACTGAAATTAATTATAACATGGCATATATTACCATAGGAAAGTACTGGCATGAGAGTAGACAAATAGAAAAGGTTATGTGGGCAAAAACAGATCCCTAAATATATTAAAATTCAACATTTGATGAAGATGATGTCATAAATTAAGTTGGGAAGAGAGAGATATTTCAAAAAAGAGGTAGTAGAAATTGGCAAAATTTGGTGGGGGGGAAATACATTGCAGAGCCTTTTCATATACTATATGTCAAAGTAAATTCAGATGGTTTAAATAATTAAATGTAAAATAAAACCCAGAAAAGCTGGTGAAGGCATGACAAACTGTCCACAGATTTAATTTTAAAAGGTAAAATACAAATTACAATGAGATATCACCTCACACCTGTTAGAATGGCTATTATCAAAAAGACAAGAAATAACACATTTTGGTAAGGACATGGAAAAAAGGCAAGTCTTGTGCACTGTTGGTGGGAATTTAAATTGGTGCAACCATTATGGAAAGGAGTGTGGAGGTTCCTCAAAGAATTAAAATAAAGAACTACCTTATGATCCAGCAATTCTACTTCTGGGTGTTTATCTGAACAGAATGAAAACATTAACTCAAAAAGATACGTGCACCCCCATGTACCCGGCAGCACTATTTATAACAGCCAAGATATGGAAATATCCTAAGTGTCCACTGATGGATGAATGGATAAAGAAGATGTGAGATAGATATATACTATACATATATAGCTGGCCAAAGCATTAGTTTGGGTTTTTCTGTACCAACTTATGGAAAAATCTGAACAAACGTTTTCACCAACCCAATATATACCATAAACTATTATTCAGCCATAAAAAAGGATGAAATCATGGAACTTGAGGGCATTAAGCTTAGTGAAAGCAGTCAAATAGAGAGAAGACCTTCAAGATGGTGGAGGAGTAAGATGTGGAGATCACCTTCCTCCCCACAAATACATCAAAAATACATCTGCATGTGGAACAACTCCTACAGAACACCTACTAAGTGCTGGCAGAAGACCTCAGACTTCCCAAAGCCATGTGGCTGACACAGTCTTGTTGCTCAGGCCAGGTGTCAGGCCTGAGCCTCTGAGGTGGGAGAGCCGAGTTCAGGACATTGGACCACAAGAGACCTCCCAGTCCCATGTAATATCCATCAGTGAGAGCTCTCCCAGAGATCTCTGTCTCAATGCTAAGACCCAGCTCCACTGAACAACCAGCCAGCTCCAGTGCTGGAAAACCATGACAAACAACTAGCAAGACAGAAACACAACCCCACCCATTAGCAGAGAGGCTGCTGAAAATCATACTAAGTTCACAGACACCCCAAAACACACCACCGGACATGGTCCTGCCCAGCAGAAAGACAAGATCCAGCCTCATCCACCAGGACACAGTCACCAGTCCCCTCCACCAGGAAACCTACACAACCCACTGAACCAACCTTACCCACTGGGGGCAGACACCAAAAACAACGGGAACTACGAACCTGCAGCCTGCAAAAAGGAGACACCAAACACAGTAAATTAAGCAAAATGAGAAGACAGAGAAACACACAGCAGATGAAGGAGCAAGGTAAAAACCCACCAGACCAAACAAATGAAGATGAAATAGGCAGTCTACTTGAAAAGGAATTCAGAGTAATGATAGTAAACATGACCCAAAATCTTGGAAATAGAATGGGGATAATACAAGAAACATTTCACAAGGACCTAGAAGAACTAAAGAGCAAATAAACAACAATGAACAATGCAATAAATGAGATTAGAAATTCTCTAGAAGGAATCAATAGCAGTATAACTGAGGCAGAAGAATGGATAAGTGATCTGGAAGACAAAATAGTGGAAATAACTACCACAGAGTAGAATCAAGAAAAAAGAATGAAAAGACTTGAGGATGGTCTCAGAGACCTCTGGGACAATTTTAACACACCAACATTCAAATTATAGGAGTCACAGAAGAACAAGAGAAAAAGAAAGGGACTGAGAAAATATTTGAAGAGTTTATAGTTGAAAACTTCCCTAATATGGGAAAGGAAATAATCAAATCCAGGAAGTGCAGAATCCATACAGGATAAATCCAAGAGAACCACGACAAGACACATATATATATTTTTTTTCTTGTTTTTTTGTGGTATGCGGGCCTCTCACCACTGTGGCCTCTCCTGTTGCGGAGCACAGGCTCTGGATGTGCAGGCCCAACGGCCATGAGCCACAGGCTCAGCCGCTCCACGGCACGTGGGATCCTCCTGGACTGGAGGATGAACCCACGTCCCCCGCATCGGCAGGTGGACTCTCAACCACTGTGCCACCAGGGAAACCCCAAGACACATATTAATCAAACTATCAACAATTAAATACAAAGAAAAAATATTAAAAGCAGTAAGAGAAAAGCAACAAATAACATACAAGGGAATCCCCATAAGGTTAACAGCTGATCTTTCAGCAGAAACTCTGCAATCTAGAAGGGAGTGAAAGAACATATTTAAAGTGATGAAGGGAAAAACTTACAACAAAAATTACTCTACCCAGCAAGGATCTCATTCAGATTTGATGGAGAAATTAAAACCTTTACAGAAAAGGAAAAGTTAAGAGAATTCAGCACCACCAAACAAGCTTTATAACAAATGCTAAAGGAACTTCCTCAGGCAGGAAACACAAGAGAAGGAAAAGACCTACAATGACAAACCCAAAACAATTAAGAAAATGGTAATAGGAACATGCATATCGATAACTACCTTAAATGTAAATGGATTAAATGCTCCAACCAAAAGGCATAGACTGGCTGAATGGATACAAAAACAAGACCTGTATATATGCTGTCTACAAGAGGCCAACTTCAGACCTAGGAACACATGCAGACTGAAAGTGAGGTGATGGAAAAAGATATTCCATGCAAATGGAAATAAAAACAAAGCAGGAGCAGCAATTCTCATGTGACAAAAAATAGACTTTAAAATAAAGCCTATTACAAGAGACAATGAAGGACACTACAGAATGATCAAGGGATCAATCCAAGAAGAAGATATAATAATTGTAAATATTTATGCCCTCAACATAGGAGCACCTCAATACATAAGGCAAATGCTAACAGCCATAAAAGGGGAAACCGACAGTAACACAATCATAGTAGGGGACTTTAACACCCCACTTTCACTAGTGGATGGATCATCCAAAATGAAAATAAATAAGTAAACACAAGCTTTAAATGATACATTAAAATAAAATGGACTTAATTGATATTTATAGGACATTTGATCCAAGACAACAGAATAGAGTTTCTTCTCAAGTGCTCATAGAACATTCTCCAGGATAGACCATACCTTGGGTCACAAATCAAGCCTTGGTAAATTTAAGATATTTGAAAATGTACCAAGTATCTTTTCCGACCAAAATGCTATGGGACTAGATATCAATTACAAGAAAAAAACTGTAAAAACTGCAAACACATTGAGGCTAAACAATACACTACTAAATAACCAAGAGATCACTGAAGAAATCAAAGAGGAAATCAAAAAATAACTAGAAACAAAGGACAATGAAAACACGACGACCCAAAACCTATGGGATGCTGCAAAAGCAGTTCCAAGAGGGAAGTTTATAGCAATACAGTCCTACCTCAAGAAACAAGAAAAATCTCAAACAAACGACATAACCTTACATCTAAAGCAATTAGAGAAGAAGAACAAAAACACCCAAAGATAGCAGAAGGAAAGAAATTATAAAGATCAGATCAGAAATAAATGAAAAAGAAATGAAGGAAATGATAGCAAAGATCAATAAAATAAAAGCTGGTTCTTTGAGAAGATAAACAAAATTGATAAACCATTAGCCAGACTCATCAAGAAAAAAAGGGAGAAGACTCAAATCAACAGAATTAGAAATGAAGAAGGAGAAGTAACAACTGACTCTACAGAAATACAAAGGATCATGAGAGATTACTACAAGCAACTATATGCGAATCAAATGGACAGCCTGGAAGAAATGGACAAATTCTTAGAAAAGCACAACCTTCCAAGATTGAACCAGGAAAAATAGAAAATATAAACAGACCAATCACAAGCACTGAAATTGAAACTGTGATTTAAAATCTTACAACAAACAAAAGCCCAGGACCAGATGGCTTCACAGGCAAATTCAATCAAACATTTAGAGAAGAGCTAGCATCTTTACTTTTCAAAGTTTTCCAAAATATACCAGAGGGAGGAACACTCCCAAACTCATTCTATGAGGCCACCATCATCCTGATATCAAAACCAGAAAAAGATGTCACAAAACAAGAAAACTACAGGCCAATATCACTGATGCAGAAATCCTCAACAAAATACTAGCAAACGGAATCCAACAGCACATTAAAAGGATCATACACCATGATTAAGTGGGGTTTATCCCAGCAATACAAGGATTCTTCAATATATGCAAATCAATCAATGTGACACACCATAGTAATAAATTGAAGGATAAAAACCATATGATCATCTCAATAGGTGTAGAAAAGGTTCTGAGAAAATTCAGCACCCATTTATGATAAAACCTCTCCACAAAGTAAGCATAGAAGGAACTATCCTCAACATAATAAAGGCCACATATGACAAACCCACAGCCAACAACATTCTCAATGGTGAAAAACTGAAACCATTTCCTCAAAGTTCAGGAACAAGACAAGGTTGCCCACTCTCACCACTATTATTCAACATAGTTTTGGAAGTTTTAGCCACAGCAATCAGAGAAGAAAAAGAAATAAAAGGAATCCAAATTGGAATAGAGGAAGTAAAGCTGTCACTGTTTGCAGATGACATGATAGTATACATAGAGAATCTTAAAGTTGTTACCAGAAAATTAGTAGAGCTAATCAGTGAATTTGGTAAAGTGGCAGGATACAAAATTAATGCACAGAAATCTCTTGCATTCCTATACACTAATGATGAAAAACCTGAAAGAGAAATTAAGGAAACACTCCCAATTACCACTATAACAAGAAGAATAAAATACCTAGGAATAAACCTATCTAAGGATACAAAAGACCTGTATGCAGAAAACTATAAGACACTGATGAAATTAAATAGAGATGATACAAACAGATGGAGAGATATACCATGTTCTTGAACTGGAAGAATCAACATTGTAAAAATGACTGTACAACCCAAAGCAATCTACAGATTCAATGCAATCCTTATCAAACTACCAAAGGCATTTTTCACAGAACTAGGACAAAAAATTTCCCAGTTTGTATGGAAACACAAAAGACCCCGAATAGCCAAAGCAATCTTAAGAAAGAAAAATGGAGCTGGAGGAATCAGGGTCCCAGACTTCAGACTATACTACAAAGCTACAGTAATCAAGACAGTATGGGACTGGCACAAAAACAGAAATATAGAGCATTGGAACAGGATAGAAAGCCCAGAGATAAACCCACACACATACGGTCACCTTATATTTGATAAAGGTGGCAAGAGTATACAGTGGAGAAAAGACAGCCTCTTCAACAAGTGGTGCTGGGAAAACTGGACAGCTACATGTAAAAGAATTAGAACACTCCCTAACACCATACACAAAATAAACTTAAAATGCATTAAAGACCTAAATGTAAGACCAGACACTATAAAACTCTTACAGGAAAACATAGGCACAATACTCTATGACATAAATCACAACAAGATCCTTTTTGACCCACCTCCTAGAGAAATGGAAATAAAAACAAAAATAAACAAATGTGACCTAATGAAACTTAAAAGCTTTTGCACAGCAAAGGAAACCATAAACAGGACAAAAAGACAACCCTCAGAATGGGAGAAAATATTTACAAACAAAGCAACTGACAAAGGATTGATCTCCAAAATATACAAGCAGCTCATGGAGCTCAGTATCAAAAAAGGAAACAACCCAATCCAAAAATGAGCAGAAGACCAAAATAGACATTTCTCCAGAGAAGATATACAGTTTGCCAACAAACACATGAAAAGATGCTCAACATCACTAATCATTAGGGAAATGCAAATCAGAACTGCAATGAGGTATCACCTCACAGCAGTGAGAATGGCCATCATCAAAAAATCTACAAACAATAAACGCTGGAGAGGTGTAGAGAAAAGGGAACCCTCTTTCACTGTTGGTGGGAATATAAACTGATACAGCCACTATGGAGAACAGTATGGAGGTTCCTTAAAAAACTAAAAATCGAGCTACCATATGACCCAGCAATCCCATTACTGGGCATATACCCTGAAAAAAAAAATTCAAAAAAAGTCATGTACCACAATGTTCATTGCAGCTCTATTTACAATAGCCAGGACATGCAAGCAACCTAAGTGTCCATCGACAGATGAATGGATAAAGATGTGGCACATATATACAGTTGAATATTACTCAGCATAAAAAGAACGAAATTGAGTTATTTGTAGTGGGGTAGATGGACCTAGAGTCTGTCATACAGAGTGAAGTAAGTCAGAAAGAGAAAAATATATATCATATGCTAACAGATATATATGGAATTAAAAAAAAAATTGGTTCTGAGGAACCTAGGGGCAGAAGAGGAATAAAGACGCAGACATAGAGAATGGACTTGAGGACACAGGGAGGGGGAAGGGTAAACTGGGATGAAGTGAGAGAGTGGCATTGACATATATACACTACCAAATGTAAATAGATAGCTAGTGGGAAGTAGCCGCATAGCACAGGGAGATCAGCTCGATGCTTTGTGACCACCTAGAGGGGTGGGATAGGGAGTATGGAGGGAGACACAAGAGGGAGAGGATATGGGGATGTGTACATATAGCTGATTCACTTTGTTATACAGCAGAAACTAACACAACATTGTAAGGCAATTATACTCCAATAAAGATGTTAAAAAAAAAAAGTCAAATAGAGAAAGACAAATGGCAAATACCATATGCTCTCTCTTATCTGTGGAATCTAAAAAAAAAGGAAAGAGGAAAGAAACCAAGCTCATGGGTACAAAAAACAGATTGGTGGTTGCCAGAGGCGAGGGCTGGAAGGTGGGAAAAATGAAATGGGTGAAGGGGGTCAAAAGGTAAAAAAATAAATAATAAATTAAAAAACTTCTTTAAAAATTCAAAAAAGATATAATACTTCAGGATATTAAACAACTTCATAATCACATATTTGCAGCATATTAACAAAGGGTTAGAGACTTAACTTTTAAAATACTTATAAAAATTAATTAGAAAAACTCATGAAGAATACAATAGACAAATGGCAAAATTCATGAGCAGACATTTTTCAAAGAAAGAAATACTAATTGTTAACTAGTATACTTAAATGTTTATCCAGTTAGAAACTATAAATTCAGAAGAAAAAGCTGTCAAATTAAGAAAGCTCTACTAAAAATTATAATGCCCTATGTTGGCAGTTGTACGGCGAAGCATTCATTCCTCACTGTTTGTGGGTACATAAACTGGTATAATCTTTCTGAACATAATTTGGCAATATTTATCAAGAGCCTTAGAAATGTTCACACACATCCTTTGAAATTTCACCTCTGGGAATCTAAAGTTTAATGAAGAAGAGCAAAAAAAGGAAATAAAAGTATATGTCCAGATTGGGGAATAATTACATAAAATATTATTATGTTACCATAGAATATTGCGTCCTTCCAGCTTACAAGAATTGTGTGCATCTCTTCCCAGCTCTGCATTCAGTGACATCAGACTGATAGCTTGAAATCAGCTAAAATGGGAGTATTCACTTCATATAAATTAGAAAATGCTAATATAAGGACTTTTCCCCCTTTAGAAATCCAGTTGTTAACTACTCATCAGCATACTACTAATTACGACTGGCATGAGCCTTGAGAATAGTAGTCTAATTTTCTTATTTTACTAATCAGTATACAATAGGCTGTTCAAGTTCTCACAGTGAATTAGTGGCAGAATTAGTGCTGTAATCTTGTCCTCTGAATTCCTAGGCCAAGAGCTTTTAACTTTAACACATTGCCAGGGAAATTATCTGGTGCTGTTTTAAATCCCCAAACTCTTGACCTAAATACCAAGTTCTGGATGAAGCTGCAGTTAAAATGATGCTTATCTGATCAATTCTGTCAGTATTTACTGTCAAATAAAGCAGGAATTAATCATGATTGTCTATTTATACCTGGAAAACTTGCTTTAGATTGGTCCTGGCACGAAGCGTCCATATTACTCGATCTGTCTCCTATAGGTATCTAGGAAAATACCATATGAGACATTGCAGCATGTCATACTTGCAAGCAATCTAACAGAAATTCACAATTTAACTTGCAGAATATCTTTGTGATTGAAACACATAAAGTCCCATTTTCCTGGAATCTATGCAGCTGTATGAGTTCCCAATACACTGACACACTAAAAAGCAGACCCAGAATTTCCAGCCTTCCTTCCCACAAAAATTTGTTGAGGACCTATATTGTACCTGCCCAGGGCTTGTGTGATCCCTGCCAGAACTCCAGAGTTTATTCCCTTTTCTCACTACTTTCCCCTAATGATTTCTCACAGGCTGTTGACTCCATCTTGTCTTTTAGGGAACTGCAGGTCTTCCTGAGTATGGCTGCATCTTAGTTGGGAAGGAATCTCTTTTCCTTCCTATCACCATTGTGTTGCCCTCCAATCTCTTTAGATGCTACCAGGGATATATATATAGATATTTTTTTTCTTTCCAATTTTTCTATTATTCTCAATCACAATCTTGTCAGGAGGGGAATTGAATTTCTGGGCTCCACTTCAAGGTGTCATGATTTGGAGATTTACTTTCTATCACGGTTCACCAATTTAAAAACCGAAGTGTGCACAAAAGTTACTTTCGTTATTTATTTTTGCGGTACGCGGGCCTCATCACTGCTGTGGCCTTTCCCGCTGCGGAGCACAGGCTCCGGACGCGCAGGCTCAGCGGCCGTGGCTCACGGGCCCAGCCACTGCGCGGCATGTGGGATCTTCCCGGGCCGAGGCACGAACCCGTGTCCCCTGCATTGGCAGGCGGACTCTCAACCACTGCCACCAGGGAAGCCCACTTTCGTTATTTTTTTGTTGTGAAAACTCAGTTTTCCGTGCCTTCCTCCCAGTGCTGATCCGACAGACCTGACATGGGACAAGGATTATGCATCTCACAAAGCTAACTAAGCTCTCCAGGTGATTCTGATGAAGGTGATCAGAGATTTACTCCTCTGGAAACTCTGCTTTGTAGGGAATCTGCAGTAGATGGCTCCAGGGTGCACCAGCAGAGAGCTCACATAGACGGAGAAGCCTGAGTCACCATCAGGTGAACCAGATAGTCATAACTTCTGTCTTACCTGACTTTATACCAAGTCTCCGTGTAGAAAGGATGAAGTGCATACAAAAATGGAAGTTTGGTAGTTTGATCTGTAATGTAGAATTTGAGATTTGCATGGTTTCCCAATTCCTAGTATATTTAAACTAGGAGTCAAAAAAGAATGACTCGAGAAAAAGAAGTCTTTGAAATATTCAAAAATAACTTTTTAGACTTTCTTGTCTTTCATGTCAGAATACTTTTCCACTTTGACTCTAATAAATACTGCAAGTCTTTGAGCCCTAAGATGACAGTAGTGATAATAGTAATATCAATAAGTATTTGGGCTTTCCTGGTGGCGCAGTGGTTGAGAGTCCGCCTGCCAATGCAGGGGACATGGGTTCGTGCCCCGGTTCGGGAAGATCCCACATGCCGCGGAGCGGCTGGGCCCGTGAGCCATGGCTGCTGAGCCTGCGCGTCCAGAGCCTGTGCTCCGCAATGAGAGACGCCATAGCAGTGAGAGGCCCGCATACCGCAAAAAAAAAAAAAAAAAAGTATTTAATTTTATATGAAACACCTGACCTATTTGGGGTGTGTGTGTGTGTGTGTGTGTGTGTGTGTGTGTGTGTGTGTGTGTGTGTGTGTGTGTGTGTGTGTGTGTGTGTGTGTATACAGAAAGAAATCATAAGAATAAGCTATGAATACTCAGCTATTCAAAAAAGTGTCAAACTCCTGATAAAATTAAATATTATTTATTTGAAAAATGAAAATATCTGTCTGTTAATGAAGAACCAATAAATCTAAAATATCAGAACATATGAACCCACAAAGTGACGTCAACTGGCAGATTAGCTCCCCTCTTATTTATACACCCCTTTTACCTATTCAGCTTTTATTCATCCTTCAAAATTTAGTTTAGATATTACTTCTCCCCTGCATTCTCTGTTTACCCCTCTCAGAACACTTCTTATCTTCAGTTGCAACTGCCTCTTTCCCATCAGTGCTGCTTTGGGTGGAAATATACCTTGTTTACTACTGTATCTCCGGGCCTCCTACAGGCTGTGGTAATAACTGTTGCAGTATAGGTAGTCACTGGACAACAGTTAGCCAGGACCTTTCAGCGTTTCTGACAGAAAGCTTCTTGAGGATAGGTATTCTATTCCTAGTACTGAGCACCTCATAAATATTTTGGAAACAATGAAAAAATGTAAGGGGAAGCCAACTATGGTATCCCCCAGGCCCCCAGGGGGTGCTAAAGCGCCAAGTCTTGTTTACTTATGACTTCAGCCAGAGTAAAATTGCTCTGTACTGTTTCAGTTTAAGGAAACAAACATTTATTGAGTGTTTCGGGTTTCCTTAGAATTGCAAAGATAACCAAAACTCAGTTCTTGCTCTTGAGGTATTTAGAAGCTGGTGCATAACTAATGCGCAGAAAATTACATCAAGATTATCCACTAAAGGCAGAACACCTGGCCTTTTAGATGCAGTAATTTAAGGGATGCTGCAGTGCCCAAGACATTTACAATACTTCAAGGCTATTCCAACAGCCACCACAGACCATCCTGGATCATTTGCAACCGTACCCTGGGATTGTCTTCTCCTTAGGAATTCTACTGAAGCTTGGGATAATTCCCAAGCCAAGGAATCTAGAGTTGATGAAAAATTCAAAAGTTCTCCACAGGCAACTTTCTATTCCTCCCTAGATGCAGGTTCAGGATTGGTCAGACCTAACTGATATAAAAGTCCTGCCCGTCTTGTTCCTTTAAGACAAGTTACATATCATTTGATGGTCAATAGATGCATTTGAATTACTGGTCACATGTATTTGGCCATATGCTCAGAAATTTAGGCACTGCCAGAGGTGCCTCTGTGGATAATGACTCTTTCCTGGCCACAGCTTCTAATTGCAAATGTCTGTAATAATATAATCTGAACATAGGTCAAAGGACTGCTGGGTGAAGTTTTCCATAGGGCAATTGTTTTTGTTGTTGTTGTTGTTTTACCTGGCAATGATCAAAGCCTTCTAATTTACCTAATTAGAGAGTATGATTTTTGAGTGACCAAGGCTTAAGTTTATTACTAACAAAACACATGTCACCTGTGCCCTAAACGGAATTGGAACCTATAATTCTTCTGGCAAGAAACTAGTTTGCAAACTTATTTTAACTGCTAGGAACTTTTTACAGCAGAGTTTTTTAATGTTAAATTTGGAATTAGATGGGTAGAGTAGTAATTCTTAGTAGGAATTGCTTGGCTAACTCTGTGTCTCACTGAAAATTTATATCCTAATATTAGCTTTTGGCTAATGTATATTCTATGAGTGAGATATAAGCTCTGCTTTAGTAAGGACCCCTACTGAAGGGTAGAAATGGCAATGGGAGGGTCCAATTCTTATTGACCCCTTAGGTACTATATGCAAGCTGAAATATAACCTGAAGAGATCAAGTGATAAAATATTAGGAAACAAGGAGAGGTTAATGTATAATGTTACCTTCTGCAAGAAACAGGATGTTTTTCCTTTTTTTTAATCATGCAAAGAACCAACACAGGTGTTTCTAAATAATGACTAGTTCAACAAAGAATGTGTTCCTTTAATAGCGAAAGCCATATTTTTGTGTTATGCTGGCTTGTCACACATTTAAAATTGACATACATTGGAGCACTTCAAATTTATATCTCCATTTCAACCATTCATTTAGTAGGTCAAATCATCATTATATTTCACCAGTATGGTGGATTTTAATTCATTTAACATTTTAATCTTCCATCAGTTTTTCATTTAAGAGGATTTCACAGCATATATGGGATTTGTATAAATTTCTGTGCAGTAAATTTATTCTTTTAACAGTTTTAGTCTTTCATCAGAAATTCATTTAAATGGATTCCACTATATGTCACTTCCACTTCCAGTGCAGCTTTAGGTCAGGCTGTAATTGATGCAAAAGAAATGAGGTATTAAAAGAGATGGGAAATATCTGAAATTGGAAAGAGTTCAAGAAGTGGGCCATTGTAAGGGCATTATGTGCCTCAGATAAGGTGGGGAGGGGAAAATGATATAGCATTTTGATCTGAAGCCTTGCATGCTTTATAATTTCAATTCTCAACAAAGTCAAAAAGATCTATGTTATCTAAGCTTGTGTCTTTAAAACAAAATTAACTGCTTCAGTGCCCTAAAACAGCCCCCATATGGCCATGTGAATGTGCATGCGTGTCTTTAACAGCCATTTGAATTAATGGCACAGCTTCTTTCAGCGAACATTCTAACTCCTCCCTCCCCCCTGCCGACATTCATTAAATGACATCCAAGTGATAAATATTAATATAATAAATACACTAGCTATGGAAATAACCCAGGGAAGAGGAGCATTCTATCATGTTTTCATATAGAAGTAGATGAAAATCACCAGTAGTGCATTATAGTTGGTGACAGAAAACTGCAGTATGAGAGATGCCTTTACCAAAGAGCGGAGGTGCTGGTGCTTGCTTTGTGTACATCAGAAAAGCAAACGGTGACCTTGAGAAAATCCTCCTTGCTCTCTAGGTCTCTGCAAAGGGAGTGACTGCTTTTATGATGCCTAATATAAGAGGGCATTGATGTCGATTGGTGAGTGAAAGTGCTAGAGAATATTGGTGGAAGTCAGTATTTATTTGAATTTGCTAATGTCTCTTTGGGAAGACAATGCCTCAGTAAGAAATGTTCTCACCACACACACACACACACACACACACACACACACACACACACACACTAATGGTAATTTTGTGAGTTGATGGATGTGTTAACCAACCCTATTGGGGTAATCCGTTCATTATATATACAAGTATCAAATCATCACATTGTGTACCTTAAACTTACACAATGTTACATGTCAATTATATCTCAGTAAAGCTGGGGGAAAAAAGAAAAGAAAAGGAAAGAAGGAAGGAAAGGAAGGGCAAAAGAAAACAAGGAAGGAAAGAGGGAGAGATATTTTTTGTGATGTTGTCGTTGTATTCAATATACTCCTTTATGAAACTGACAGCTACTTCTTTCTCTGGTTTATTGACTCTGGATTGCTTGTTATGTCAAATGCCCAACAAATGTTTGTTGAATTGAATTGAATTGTACTGAATTGAAAGAAGGAAATTTTACATGCTGGGAAAGATGATCCAAGCCCATCATCCTCTAACCCCCATCTCCCCACAAGGTCACAACATAATCTGGAGTTAGAAATATGAAATCAATTTAACTTATCACTCTGTTCATAGAGCATGTCCCTTTACCGCATCTGACTAGGGAGAGAATATGACTGAGAGGAAAAAGACTGCACTCAGACTAAACATCTAAATTAGTATTTCTAGTGAAAATGATGATTGGTCATGAAAGATTACAGGAGGGTTGTAGGAAGATCATACCTTACTTCCACTTTAATGTCATGCTGAGCTCTCTTGTGCCTCCTCTTATGAAATTATGGAAGGCCTAGTTCTGGTCGATTTATATGTATATGGCAGATTTTATATGGGAGTTTACAAGTGAGTTGGGGGCAATCACTGGATTTCTCTGCAGGTTCAGTATAGCTCTCATGGGTTCTAGGTCCCATAAGACATCCTAGAACTGATTGAAATATAGAAAGTCTAGAATATTTCCACCTATGTTTAGAAAAAAGTTCATTTTCTACAATGGTCTAGGGGAGACAGGGAGAAGGGAAGGGACACATTTTTTTCTCTCTGAGATTTCTAGCACTTTGGTGGACTGTATTCTGTCAAGTCTGGTCAACAGTTTTTCAGGTCAGTTGGGTAAGGCTCCTGGCCCGCCAAAGGGCACCATATGTACCAGGAAGTTTATTATGTGAAAGCATCTTATGGAAGGCTAATTTTATTTGGACATAACTTAACCTAGCTGTCAAACTACAAGTAGGAAGGTGAAATTCATTGTGTGGATGATTTTATAACCTTTCAAATGATAATTTCCTCAATTTTTATGCAGGTATACACTGATGGAGACTGACAGATGTTGAAAAGAGCAGAGCCACAAGCCAAACCATAGAACTGATGATAAAAATCATCCTTCCACTAGTCCCTCCTCTCTTGCTATTTTTGTAATGCATCAAAGCTCTCCTTCAAATGCAAAATATGAAGCTGGGCTCTTATTTACCTACCTGATCTTGCATACATGTTTCCTTTAGCTATGGCTGCTCTTCTGACCAGCCAATCTCCTGCCAGCAATTTCATATCAGTGTGTTCATCTAGATGGTTTTCTCGTTATTACTCTTCTCTCTCATATTAGTAAGACCTGGACCTAATACTTGAGTAATTTGGTTCAGGAAGAACTAAGAAAGTCTGCAAAACTGTAGTCATCAATCAATTACACAAAGGCTGAGCCCCACAATGTATTAGATTATTTGAGCATAGTTGAGTGTGTTAATAAAGACATAGAGAACTCTGAATTTTATTTTTTTATTTTTTGCGGTACGCGGGCCTCTCACTGCTGTGGCCTCTCCCGTTGTGGAGCACAGGATCCGGACGCGCAGGCTCAGCGGCCATGGCTCACGGGCCCAGCCGCTCCGCGGCACATGGGATCTTCCCGGACCGGGGCACGAACCCGTGTCCCCTGCATCAGCAGGCGGACTCTCAACCACTGCGCCACCAGGGAAGCCCTGAATTTTATTTTTAATTCTTGTTTACATGGCATATCTTTTTCCATCCTTTTACTTTCAACCTACCTAGATTGTTTTTGAAGTGAATTTCTTAGAGATAGCATATAGTTGGGCCATTTTTTAAAATCTGCTCTGCCAACTCTGTCTTCTAATTGCTATATTGAGATCACTTATAATATAGGTAATTTTTGATATGATAGGGCTTAAGTCTTCCATATTGTTTGTTTGCTGTTTATTCTCTCTGTTTCTTGTATATCTCTTTATTCTTGCCTTTCTGTGAGTTGCTTGACCAATTTTTAAGACATCACTTTGATTTTTAATGATTTTGAGTGTATTTCTTTATATAGTTTTCTTAGTGGTTGTTCTAGATGTTATAAATATAAAAGGTATCAACAGTGTACTAGTCTTAATGTTTTACTACTTCCAGTGAAGTATAGAAATATTATTTTCATTTTGGTCTCTTTATACTCCAACATTGAAAATACAATTATCTTGAATATTTTCTCTCTCTATATTGAATATAGGGCCTTATAATTTTTGCTTCAATGATCAAATGTGATTTTTTAAAAATCATGCAGAAAAGAATAGTCTTATCATTATTTTCACCCATTACATTTTTTGTCTTTCTCTTCTGGAATTCCTAATCTCATTCTGTTGTCATTTTCTTCCTATTTAGACATCTCTTTAGCCATTCCTTAAGGGTAAGTCTGATGATAACAAATTCTCTTAAATTTCCTCTGTCTGAAAAATGTCTTTATTTTCTCTTCATACCCAAAGTACATAGTTGGGGTCAATAGCTCTTTTCTTTAAGTGCTTGGAAAATGTCTTATAACTTCTCCCTGGCCTCTATGGTTTCAGATGAGAAAAATGTCGTGTGTTGACCCCCTATAAATAATACGTTGTTTGGCTGCTTTCTCTGTGTCTGCTGTCAAACTTTTGTCAAAAGTAAATAAACCTTTTATTTTAATGTGTCTTGGTGTGGATTTCTTTGAGTTTATTCTATTTGAGATTTTCTCATCTTCTTAAATCTATAGGTTCATATCTTTCATAAAATTTAGGAAAATTTTAGCCATTATTTCTTCAAATATTTCTTCAGCTCCATTCTCTTAATCCTCTTCTTCTGGGACTCTGAAGACAAAACATTTGATTTTTTATTATCATCCCACAGATTTCTGAGGCTCTGTGTGTGTGTGTGTGTGTGTGTGTGTGTGTGTGTGTATGTAGTCTGTTTTGTCTGCTGTTCAGAATGAGTAATTGGTTATTCTATCTTCAAGTTTACTGAATTTTTCTTTTGTCATACTCATTCTGCTATTGAGCCCCTCTATTGAATTTTTAATTTGTTATTGTATTTTTCTATTTCCATAACTTCCATTTGGTCTTTTAAATTTTTGATGAAATTTTAATTTTTTTCATTTGTTTCAAGGGCATTTGTAATTGCTTGTGGAAGTATTTTTATGATGGCTATGGTAAAATCCTTGTCAGATAATTCCAGTATCCTATTTATCTTAGTATTGCTATCTATTGTCTTTTCTCATTCAAGCTGGGATTTTTCTGTTTCTTGTTATAGCAAGTGATTTTCAATTGTATCCTGGAAATTTTGATTATTATTTTGGGATACTGTGGGTCCTATTTAAGTTTTCTGCTTTATCAGTCATATTCTTCATGTTTTCTATGTCTTCTATGGTTTCCTATATCTTGTGTCTTATTTTTGTGTTGAACATACAGTGCCTACATTTTGTGGGCTACAGTTGCACTGACGATTTAGTTTTCTGAGCCTCTGTAGTATATTTTTGTCTCTTTGGTTTGCTTGTTGAAACTTGGTCTCCTCATGATTCTTTTTGGTGGCAGTTACCAGACCAAGCCACCTAGAGTTTTAACGGGGAAGAAAGGAGACTCCTGCTCATGGGGTTGAGAAAGTTCCATGGGTCTCCTATTGTTCGCAGGGTTCCCACTCAATCCTTGCTTGAGATGACTTCCTGTGTTTCTGAGCATGGGGGTAGGGGAGAGTCTTGGCCATAGGGACAGAAAATAACTATCCAGGATGATTGTTGTTGGTAGTACACTTCTTCAATCTGGGGAAGGGATCAACTTACCAGAACCATATTCTGCCATTAGGTTGGGGAATCAGAAAAAGTTGGGCCTAGTTCTCCTTCTGCTAGTGCAATTAGGGGCAGGGGGATGTGAGAAGATCCTAGGCCACAGTGTTGTTTATACATGCCTGGGGTCTCTAGCTAGCCTATCTTCTTTTTATGTTTTAGGGTTCCCTGTTGGGTTATTTTCAGAGTTTTTACCTGTACTTGGTAAGGGAGGAACAGAGAAAAATGAGTCTGTACCATCCTGTTTCCCTTCTGCATTTATATGTGAATATATATTTTGATAAGAGAGAAGTAATCTTTTACGCTGTTATCATAAATCTGCGTGCTTTAATGTACTTAGTAACTCTATTAAAATATAAAGAATGAACTTATTAGAAAAAATAATGAGAAGAAAACATCAAAAATCTTTCATGATTTTCTTTTGGTTGATAGGATTGTGGGTCATTCTTATTTTCTGTTCTATTATTTTTTTTAAACATCTTTATTGGAGTATAACTGCTTTACAATGTTGGGTTAGTTTCTGCTGTATCACAAAGTGAATCAGCTATATGCATATGTATAACACCATATCCCCTCACTCTTGCGTCTCCCTCCCATGCTCCTTACCCACCCCTCTAGATGGCTGCAAAGCACCGAGCTGATCTCCTTGTGCTATGCAGCTGCTTCCCACTAGTTATCTATTTTACACTTTTTAGTGTATATGTGTCAGTGTTACTCTCTCACTTTGTTCCAGCTTACTCTTCCCCCTTGCCGTGTCCTCAAGTCCATACTCTACTTACATGTCTTTATTCCACTCCTTCTCCTAGGTTCATCAGAATCTTTTTTTTTTTTAGATTCCATATATATATGTTAGCATACAGTATTTGTTTTTCTCTTTCTGACTTACTTCTCTCTGTATGACAGACTCTAGGTCCATCTACCTCACTACAAATAACTCAATTTTGTTTTTTTTTATGACTGAGTAATATTCCATTGTATATATGTGCCACTGCTTCTTTATCCATTCATTTGTCGATGGACACTTAGGTTTCCTCCATGTCCTGGCTATTGTAAATAGTGCTGCAATGAACATTGTGGTACATGACTTTTTTTTTTTTTTTTTTTTTTTGCGGTACGTGGGCCTCTCACTGTTGTGGCCTCTCCCATTGCGGAGCATAGGCTCTGGATGCGCAGGCTCAGCGACCATGGCTCACACGCCCAGCCACTCCACAGCATATGGGATCTTCCCGGACCGGGGCATGAACCCGCATCCCCTGCCTCAGCAGGCGGACTCTCAACCACTGTGCCACCAGGGAAACCCATGACTCTTCTTGAATTATATTTTTTTCAGGGTATATGCCCAGTAATGGGATTCCTGGGTGATATGGTAGCTCTATTTTTAGTTTTTTAAGGAAGGTCCCTACTGTTCTCCATAGTGGCTGTATCAATTTACATTCCAACAAACAGTGCAAGAGGGTTCCCTTTTCTCCACACCCTCTCCAACATTTATTGTTAGTAGTATTTTTGATGATGGCCATTCTGACTAGTGTGAGGTGATACCTCATTGTACTTTTGATTTGCATTTCTCTAATGATTAGTGATGTTGAGCATCCTTTCATGTGTTTTTTGTCAATCTGTATACCTTCTTTGGAGAAATGTCTATTTAGGTCTTCTGCTCATTTTTGGATTGGGTTGTTTCCTTTTTTGATACTGAGCTCCATGAGCTGCTTGTATATTTTGGAGATCAATCCTTTGTCAGTTACTTTGCTTGCACATATTTTCTCCCATTCTGAGGGTTGTCTTTTCGTCCTGTTTATGGTTTCTTTTGCTATGCAAAAGCTTTTAAGTATCATTAGGTCGTATGTGTTTATTTTTGTTTTTATTTCCATTTCTCTAGGAGGTGGGTCAAAAAGGATCTTGCTGTGATTTATGTCAAAGAGTGTTCTGCCTATGTTTTCCTCTAAGATTTTTATAGTGTCTGGTCTTATATTTAGGTTTTTAATTCATTTTGAGTTTATTTTGTGTATGGTGTTAGGGAGTGTTCTAATTTCATTCTTTTACATGTAGCGGTCCAGTTTTCCCAACACCACGTATTGAAGAGGCTGTCTTTTCTTCATTGTATACTCTTGCCACCTTTTTCAGAGATAAGGGGACCATATGTGTGGGTTTATCTCTGGGCTTTCTATCCTGTTCCATTGATCTATATTTCTGTTTTTGTGCCACTACCATATTGTCTTGATTCCTGTAGCTTTGTAGTATAGTCCTAAGTCCAGAAACCTGATTCCTCCAGCTCCATTTTTCTTTCTCAAGATTGCTTTGGCTATTCAAGATCTTTTCTGTTTCCATACAAGTTGGGAAATTATTTGTCCTAGTTCTGTGAAAAATGCCATTGGTAGCTTGATAAGGATTGCATTGAATCTGTAGATTGCTTTGGGTAGTATAGTCATTTTCACAATGTTGATTCTTCTGATCCAAGAACATGGTATATCTCTCCATCTGTTTGTATCATCTCTAATTTCTTTCATCAGTGTCTTATAGTTTTCTGCATACAGGTCTTTTGTTTCCTTAGATAGGTTATTCCTAGATATTTTTTTTTTTTGTCACAGTGGTAAATGGGAGTGTTTCCTTAATTTCTCTATCAGATTTTTCATCATTAGTGTATAGGAATGCAAGAGATTTCTGTGCATTCATTTTATATACTGCTACTTTACCAAATTCATTGATTAACTCTGGTAGTTTTCTGGTAGCATCTTCAGGATTCTCTATGTATAGTATCATGTCATCTGCAAACAGTGACAGCTTATTTCTTCTTTTCTGATTTGGATTCCTTTTATTTCTTTTCCTTCTCTGATTGCTGTGGTTAAAACATCCAGGACTATGTTGAATAATAGTGGTGAGAGTGGGCAACCTTGTCATGTTCCTGATCTTAGAGGAAAGGGTTTCATTTTTCACCATCGAGAACAATGTTGGCTGTGGTTTTGTCATATATGGCCTTTAATATGTTGAGGAAAGTTCCTTCTATGCCTACTTTGTGGAGAGTTTTTATCATAAATGTGTGTTGAATTTTGTCAACATCTTCTTCTGCATCTACTGAGATATTCATATGGTTTTTCTCCTTCAATTCGTTACTATGCTGTATCACATTGATAGATTTTCATATATTGAAGAATCCTTGTATCCCTGGGATGAACCCCACTTGATCATGGTGTATGATCCTTTTAATGTGCTGCTGGATTCTGTTTGCTAGTATTTTGTTGAGGATTTTTGTGTCTATGTTCATCAGAGATACTGGCCTGTAGTTTTCTTTTTTTGTGGCATCTTATTCTGGTTTTGGTATCAGGGTGATGGTGGCCTCATAGGATGAATTTGGGAGTGTTCATCTCTCTGCTATATTTTGGAAGAGGTTGAGACGGAAAGGTGTTAGCTCTTCTCTAAATGTTTGAAAGAATTCGCTGGTGAAGTCATCTGGTCCTGGGCTTTTGTTTGTTGGAAGATTTTGAATCACAGTTTCAATTTCAGTGCTTGTGATTGATCTGTTTATATTTTCTATTTCTTCCTGGTTCAATCTTGGAAAGTTGTGCTTTTTAAAGAATTTGTCCATTTCTTCCAGGTTGTCCATTTGATTGGCATATAGTTGCTTGTAGTAATCTCTCATGATCCTTTGTATTTCTGCAGGGTCAGTTGTTACTTCTCCTTCTTCATTTCTAATTCTGTTGACTTGAGTCTTCTCCCTTTTTTTCTTGATGAGTCAGGCTAATGGTTTATCAATTATATTTTTCTTCTCAAAGGACCAGCTTTTTGTTTTTTTGATCTTTGTTATTGTTTCCTTCATTTATTTTTCACTTATTTCTGATCTGATTTTTATGATTTATTTCCTTCTGCTAACTTTGGGTTATTTCTGTTTTTCTTTCTCTAATTGCTTTAGGTGTAAGTTTAGGTTGTTTATTTGAGACGTTTCCTGTTTCTTGAGGTAGGATTGTATTGCTATAAACTTCCCTCTTAGAACTGCTTTTGCAGCATTCCATAGGTTTTGGGTCATCGTGTTTTCATTGTCCTTTGTTTCTAGTTATTTTTTGATTTCCTCTTTGATTTCTTCAGTGATCTCTTGGTTATTTAGTAGCATATTGTTTAGCCTCCATGGGTTTGTATTTTTTACAGTTATTTTTCTGTAATTGATATCTAGTCTCATAACATTGTGGTCAAAAAAGATACTTGATTCGATTTCAATTTTCTTAAATTTACCAAGGCTTGATTTGTGACCTAAGATATGGTCTATCCTGGAGTATGTTCCATGAGACCTTGAGAAGAAACTGTATTCTGTTGTTTTTGCATGGAATGTCCTAAAATATCAGTTAAGTCCATATTGTTTAATGTGTCATTTAAAGCTTGTGTTTCCTTATTTATTTTCATTTTGGATGACCTGTCCATTGGTGCAAGTGGGGTGTTAAAGTCCCCTACTATGATTGTGTTACTGTAGGTTTCCCCTTTTATGGCTGTTAGCATTTGCCTTATGTATTGAGGTGCTCTTATGTTGCGGGCATAAATATTTACAGTTGTTATATCTACTTCTTGGATTGATCCCTTGATCATTATGTAGTGTCCTTCTTTGTCTCTTGTAATAGGCTTTATTTTAAAGTCTATTTTGTGTCATATTAGAATTGCTACTCCAGCTTTGTTTTGATTTTCTTTTGCATGGAATATCTTTTTCCATCACCTCACTTTCAGTCTGCATGTGTCCCTAGGTCTGAAGTGGGTCTCTTGTAGGCAGCATATATATGGGTCTTGTTTATGTATCCATTCAGCCAGTCTATGTCTTTTGGTTGGAGCATTTGATCCATTTACATTTAAGGTAGTTATCAATATGCATGTTCCTATTACCATTTTCTTAATTGTTTTGGGTTCATCATTTTAGGTCTTTTCCTCTCTTGTGTTTCCTGCCTAGGGAAGTTCCTTTAGCATTTGTGGTAGAGCTCATTTTTTGGTGCTGAATTCTCTTAGCTTTTGCTTGTCTGTAAACATTTTAATTTCTCCATTGAATCTGAGTTATATCTTTGCTTTGTAGAGTAATATTTGTTGGAGGTTTTCCCCTTCATCACTTTAAATATGTCCTGCCACTCCCTTCTGTCTTGCAGAGTTTCTGCTGAAACATCAGCTGTTAACTTTATGGGGATTCCCTTGTATGTTATTTGTTGTTTTTCCCTTCCTGCTTTTAATATTTTTTCTTTGTATTTAATTTTTGATAGTTTGATGAATATTGTCTTGGTGTGTTTCTCTTTGAGTTTATCCTGTATGGTACTCTCTGAGCTTCCTGGACTTGATTGACTATTTCCTTTCCCTTGTTAAGGAAGTTTTCGACTATAATCTCTTCAAATATTTTCTCAGACCCCTTGTTTTCCTCTTCTTCTTCTGGGACCCCTATAATCTGAATGTTGGTGTGTTTAATCTTGTCCCAGAGGTCTCTGAGACTGTCTTTCATTCTTTTCATTCTTTTTTCTTTATTCTGTTCCCTGGCAGTTATTTCCATCATTTTATCTTCCAGGTCACTTATCCATTCTTCTGCCTCAGTTTTTCTGCTATTGATTCTTTCTACAGTATTTTTAATTTCAGTAATTGTGTTCTTCATCATTGTTTATTTGCTTTTAATTCTTCTAGATCCTTTTTAAATGTTTCTTGTATTTTCTTCATTCTGTTTCCGAGATTTTGGATCATCTTTACTATTGTTACTCTGAATTCTTTTTCTTGTAGGGTGCCTATTTCATCTTCATTTATTTGGTCTTGTAGGTTTTTACCTTACTCTTTCATCTGTAACATACTTTTTTGTCATTTCTTTTTTTTTTTTTTTTTGATGGGTGGTGCTATATTCCTGTCTTACTGGTTTTTTGGCCTGAGAGGTTCAGCACTGGAGTTTTCAGGAAGTTGGATAGAGTCGGGTCTTGGTGCTGAGATGAGGACCTCCAAATGGCTTCACTCCAATTAATATTCACTGGAGTCTGAGTTTCTCTGTTAGTCCAGCAGTTTGGACTCAGAGCTCCCACCACAGAAACTCTGGCCCAACCTCTGGCCTGCGAACCAAGATCTCACAAGCTTCATGGCATGGTGAAAAAAGAAAGAAAAAAAGAAAGAATGAAAGAAAGAAAGAAAGAAAGAAAGAAAAACAAAAGAGGATTACAGTATCAAAGAATAAAAAACAAAATAAAATTAGAAATATAAAAAATATATTAGGAAAAATAAAACATTATAGTTTTATGCAGCAAGGTAAAATAAGACCACAACAGAAAAAAGAAAAAGAAAAAAGAAAGGGCATCGGGGGGGGGGGGGGTGTAACAAGCCAAAAGGAGAGAACAATAACAAAGTATAAAGAATAAAATAAAATTAGAAAAATAAAAGATTTATTAGGAAAAATAAAAATATAAAAGAATCAACAACAATGAATCAACAAGGTAAAACAGAACCCCAGCCTAAAAGAGGAAAAAGGAAAAAACAAAAAGCCTTGGCTATGGAGTGGAGTTTAGGTGGGAGTGGAACTTAGACAGGGGTGGGGTTTTGCCTGGGGTGGGACTTAGGGTGGGGGGATGACATTTGAGGGTGGCATGGGGCCTATGTTCAGAACCCACTTAGTGGGAAAAGGCCTTGGGGGCAGGGCCTAGGCAGGGCGATGTTCAAGTGTGGGGCGGGGCCTCTGCTTAAGACCTCCATGGAAGGGGAGAGGCAGCATGTGGAAAGGAGGACCTCTGGAGTGTGGAGTTCCAGAGATTGGAGGTAGAGCTCTGAGTGAGGGTGTGTGGGTGGGGTTTAGGCCCAGCACATTGGAGGGGATCTCCGAGTGTAGAGGTAAGGCCCTGAGTGGGGGTGTAGGGGCGGGGCTTGGGTTCTGGGCAGAAAGAGGAAGGCTCTGAGAGCAGAGGATTAGACCTGAGAGCCCAAGAGGCTCCCCAGTGCCTAAGTGGGCAGGGAAAGCGCTGGCCACATTCCCTTCCATTCCTTTACCCCCCCCACCATCTCCCCCAAGGTCTCCCCCATTGCTGGTGGACGCATAACTGTGAGTGGGTCCTGTTGCATGTAGGAACTCCTCCCCTCCTCCAGCCACTCATCAGGGGTGTTTGTCCCATAGGTCCAGCCTTTACTTTTGCTCCCCCTTCCCTCCTTCCCACTCCCTCAGGACCCGCGTGGCTAGAGGGGGCCTTGGTGGGCAGAGGATCAGGCCCGGGATCTCAGCAGCTTCCTGGGCCCCCAAGTGGGCAGGGGAAACCTGGCTACACTCCATTTTGATCCTGTGTCCTCACAGTGGTTCCCCAACTTCCCCCTTCAGACATGGGATCCCTTCCCCTCCCCCAGCCACCCCTCAGGGGTGCCAGTCCTGTCCCACCTCCACTTCTCCTCCCCCTTCACTCCCCCCAACCCCCACATCCTACCCAGTCACTGAGGGTTCCTCCCATCCCCTTAGGTGTCCATGGACCCCCACCAGTTGTGAGGAGTTCCCCTAGTTGTGAGGAGATGTGAACTCCACGTCTTCTTAGTAAGCCATCTTGACTCTGCCCTCCCAACTCCATTTGCTCTATTATTTTTTGTATGTTCTAATTTTTTTAAATCAATGAACTATATTACTTATTTAGATAACTATTATTTATCAAAGAGGAAAAAAAGAGGCATGAGAAAGAGATATGTATTAAGCATGGCTAGCTCATAAATCACTGAGGAATAGTAAAAATAATAGCATCAATGTTTTTTATTTCTAGGAAGTGGGCTCATGGCTTTCTGTGCCTCAATACTTAACTGGATAACATCTTCAGAACTCTTGTTAGCCATCTAAAAAAGATAAAGGCCTCTAAAATCACAACAAATGTAGCCCTAGAGGGCAGTGGGAAAGGGTGGTTATTTTAATAAATGGTGCTGGGTCAATTGAATGTCCATCCATAGGGGAAAAATACAATATCTCAATCCATATCTCTCGCTGCACACAAAAGTCAACTCTAGATGAACTTCAGATCTGCAGGTAAAAGGTAAAACAATAAATCTTTTAGAAGAAGTATTGAAAAATCTCTTCAAGATCCTAAAATAGGGAAGTATTTCTTAAATATGGCCTCAGAATCAATAACTGTAAAAGAAAAATTATTAAATTAAACTCTTAAGAATGTCCATCAGACACCAGTTAAAGAATGAAAATCAATCCACAGATTGGGAGAAAATATTTGCAAATCAATAAGAGAAAGACAGAAAACCCAAACTGAAAAATGAGCAAGAATCCAGAAAAGAGGATGTCAAAATGACCAATAAACATATGATAAGATATTCAACATTTTTAGTCTTTAGATAAATGCAAATTCAAATCACAATTGATATAACGGCATGCTCATCAGAATAGCTAAACTGAAAAACAGACAATATCAAATATTGGTGAGGATATAAAGTCAATAAACTCTCATAAATTGCTGGAGGCAGTGTACATTAGTACAACTACTTTGGAAATTCTTCAAATTTGTGTTTGTACAAGTACAACTATTTGAGGATTCTTATTAAAATTGAACACAGGTATATCCTATCTCAACAGTTTAAATCTTATTTGTACATTCAAGAGAAATATTTACATATATTCACTGTAAGATATATTCAGTATAAAAAATATTCACTGCAGCTCCACTCAAATAACCTCAAACTGAAAACTACCCAAATACCCATCAATCATAGAACTAATAAATACATTATAGTATAATCAGACAGTGGAATCTAATACTACAGTATGAATGAGCAAACTACAACTATAACCACAATATGGATGTACTGTATAAATATGGTATTAAGGGTAAGGAGTCAGATGCAAAAAGTACACACTATCTGATTACATTCTATAATGTTTGGAAACAGGTAAAACTTATCTATAGTGTCAGAAGTCTGGATAGTGGTTATCCTTTGAAGGAGGAAGCACCTAGAAGAGGGGACAAAAGTGGTTGTTCTGAGATGTTATTAATCCTCCATTTATTGATTTGGATTCTGGTTATATGAGTGTGCTTACATTTGTGAAAATTAATTGAGTTTATTTTTTATATTCTTTTTTGTATGTTATTTAATAAAAATACGACTATATTTTCACATATAATAGAATTTTAATAAAGATAAAATCAAATAAAACAACTATATTTTAGATAGGATTTGTATTCAGTTTTAGTTTTTTATGCAATTCCTGCTTCCCCAGGCCACAGAAAGGGAGGGGACAATAATCAAGAGGTAGAAATTGGTGACAGATGCTCTTCACTCTCTTAGCCACTATCCTGGAGTGAGGCTTAGGAAACATATCTCATGCTTCTTCTCCTTTAATCTTTTTTTTTTTTTTACATCTTTATTGGAGTATAATGGCTTTACAATGGTGTGTTAGTTTCTGCTTTATAACAAAGTGAATCAGCTATACATATACATATGTTCCCATATCTCTTCCCTCTTGCATCTCTCTCCCTCCCACCCTCCCTATCCCACCCCTCTAGGTGGTCACAAAGCACCAAGCTGATCTCCCTGTGCTATGTGGCTGCTTCCCACTAGCTATTTTATGTGTGGTAATGTATAAATGTCCATGCCACTCTTTCACTTTGTCACAGCTTATCCTTTCCCCTCCCCATATCCTCAACTCCATTCTCTAGTAGGTCTGTGTCTTTATTCCTGTCTTACCCCTAGGTTCTTCTTGACATTATTTTTTCTTAAATTCCATATATATGTGTTAGCATATGGTATTTGTCTTTCTCTTTCTGACTTACTTCACTCTGTATGACAGACTCTAGGTCCACCCACCTCATTACAAATAGCTCAATTTCGTTTCTTTTTATGGCTGAGTAATATTCCATTGTATATACGTGCCACATCTTCTTTATCCATTCATCTGTCGATGGACACTTAGGTTGCTTCCATATCCTGGCTATTGTAAATAGAGCTGCAATGAACATTGTGGTACATGAATCTTTTTGAATTATGGTTTTCTCAGGGTATATGCCCAGTAGTGGGATTGCTGGGTCATATGATAGTTCTATTTTTAGTTTTTTAAGGAACATCCATACTGTTCTCCACAGTGGCTGTACCAATTCACATTCCCACCAGCAGTGCAAGAGTGTGGTCTCAAAATAAAGTCTGTTTTGTCTGATATCAGTACAGCTACCCTGACTTTCTTTTGCTTACTGTTTGCATAGTACATCTTTTTCCATCCTTTCATTTTCAACCTATTTGTGTCTTTGAAAAAGTGTGTCTCTTGTAGACAGCTGTGTTGTACATTGTAACAAGCTACTAAATATTAGAGCCATGAGAACAAAGAAGACCAAAATCTATAATGGCATTTGTGGGAATTTTTCTAAGAACATTTAGTAATTTTAATCCAGTTTTATTTCTTTATTGTTCTAACAAAAAGGGGAATATGTACAGAGGGCTTCAATCCAGAGCCTCCTTACCTTTTTTCTTTTTTTTAATGAGCTTCTAACATGAGCTTTTTTTCTTTATTTCTTCACACGGATTCACGTTACTGTCTAGTATCCTTTATTTCAGTCTGAAGGACTCCCTTTAGTAGTTCTTGTGGCAGTAGTGAATTATCTCAGTTTTTACTTATCTGGGAAATGTCTTATTTTTAAAGGGTAGTTGGATATAGAATTCTTAGTTAATAGTACTTTTCTTTTGCCCTTTGAATATGTCATCCCACTGACTTCTGGCCTCAATGGTTTCTGACAAGAAGTCAGCTGCTAATTTTAATGAAGATCTCCTATACATGATGAGTTATTTCTTTCTTGTTGCTTCAGAAATCTCTTTGTCTTTCAACAATTTGATTATGATATATCTAGGTGTGGATGTCTAACATTGCCAATGATACTTGTGTTGACTTTACTGATTTTACTATGGAAGTAAAGTCTGTTACCAATAAAGTCCCAGTTCTTTTCATAAGTTCCTCAAAGAGTAGCCTTGTATTACATTAGACCTAAGCACATATGTACATCTGTATCTTTCTTCAATGACATCCAACCACAATGAGCTGACCACACCTGTTACCCCAGGTGAAAGTCAATCCCTTTGATTTTTCACCTATCATCTGAGTTACTTTCTTCATAGGATTGGGGCTAATTTTATCTCCTCTTTTTTGAGTTTCAACAAGATGTTCTCCAAATGTTCTCTACTAGTCTTCTAAGGAAAAATCAATTGTCCTTAAGTGAATAAAACTGTTATTGTCATACACAGAATTATGGAGGTAGGCTTGATGACTTGACACTCCTTCCTCTCAATGACCACTTTTCTTCAAGTTCTTTCTTACTAGGAGAAGATGGTAACTTCAAAAACTAAAGGAGCTGTTGAAGTGAATTGAGAATACTGTGTCTCAATAGGATGTAATTACATTGTGGAAGAAATGAAAATGTATCACAGTAGTAAAGAGACATAAATTAGAAAGAAGGACAGGGCCATCTGCTTTCATTCTTCACTGACTTCATTCCTTTCTTCTCTTCTTATCAATGGCAAAGTTCAATGAGTCCATATTTTGGTGAACTATCTTTCAAAATAGTTGTGCTAAGTGATACATTCAACTTTAACTCTCCCATTTGGAAAGAGATTGAGTGTAGTAAGATAGTGGCATGGAATTTGGAGCATTACGGATTCTCAAAATGGAAAAATAAACAGATTTTAATGACTTTCACACTAAACCCCGATCCGAGGCATTGGTTTACAGAGCATATAATTCTTTTTCACTTTCTTTAGGGAGATGGGTGTGTTCAGATGACTAATATTCCCCTTCTATCAAGTCTATCAAAAAATTGCTAGTACAAGGGAGAGCAAACAACAACCAGATGACTAAATGAGGAAGTGTGTCATGGTATCTCTCTCTTGCACTTGACTCTTTTGTGTTTTGTTTAGTTTTGTTTTTAACTGCAATAATGGCTATTTCCAGGAACACTAATTGGCCAAATTATTGACAAACTTAATAAAAATGGGGTAGTAAGACATATCAAGCAGAGATTACAACATCAACACTAAAGTATAATTTACAGTGATCTTGTGTTCTTTATTGGATTCAGGATTCTTTCACAGATAGATGTGATTGCTGAGGGAGGAACTCAATATGTCTGGGCACCAAGAGTTGTTACCAGTCTGGAAGACTTGTATATATGTTTTTATACCACAGTGGGTCATCTAATATGACTGCTTGGATCTCCTTACCTTACCGTGGTTAGAGAAATGCTTTGTTGCCAAAACCATTACCTTTAAACAGTGCCTGTTTAATAAGCTTGGTACATAAACCAGAGAAATTTTAGGTACTATCATAACTGTCTGGAAGGGCTACCCATGATTGCAATTGGTCATGGCAAAAACTACAAATCTGCAATTTATAACATTGGTGTTTGTCCTGAGATTAAGGTAACATTTAAAAATATAGGCAAAAGTGAACACTTCTTACAGTATATTCTAGTCCTTCATCAGATTAACATTATGGATCATCCTATTGATAAAGATGTGAATAAACTGAAGAGGACATTGAAAAGAGCCCTGAAGGTGATTAAAGAAGTGAAAACAGATCTTACGTGTAAATATTAAAGGAATAGGGCATATTTAGTTTAGAGATGAGAAACCCAAGGGAAGTCTTGAGCACTACTTTAAAATTTATTAAAGATGTTATGAGGAGCACACCTAACAGTTATTCTTTCTGTTCATGGAGGACAGAATGAGAAAACAGATTTAACTCCTTATTTTCTTCTTATTATTTTACTTGCTGATTAACTACTTAACTAGATATTAATAGAATTTATTTCCCATTACCTAAATCACTCCCTGGCAGTAATTTGGACCCTAAGGGTTGTACATTAATTTTTTTTCACAGCTCAGGGACACCATTTAGTACTCTTGAGCAGTAGCATTAGGTACTAAATAGTATAGGGCGACCTGAAGCTGGCTCACTGATCATTTAGTTATAGATCAAAAACTGACTTTAAGAGATCATCCGGTCCAGGATCCTGAGGGGAATAATGCATCATACAAAGCATAGGTTTTATTCTCTTCTTGAAGCTCTCCAGGGATGGACACGCCACACCCTTTCTCACTAATGAGAAAGGAACACACACATACACTAACTGATACATAAATTCATTACATACGTTTACTGCTCACAAGAAAGCAGCATGTTAAAGGCTAATGATGAGAGAGTGGAGAGTGGAGGGAGATGAATAAAACAACAATCCACCGCTTCTTTTATAAAATGAACAGCTTAATAAATAGTGAATGCAGAGGACATGTTTTATGAAGCTCATAAGTCAAATTTTTCGTTCTTTTCACGTGATCCAAATTTATGTAAACGCTGTAAGAAACTTTAATTCATAATTAGTTAAAAATCGCATTTACACGCTATGCCTACATATCACTTCAAACTGGCCAAAAGTGCAGCTTAAAGTTTAAATAGCAAAAATAACTACTGTTATCATGTCTAGAAGTAGAGCTTTAAGGAAACTGGCAGATTCTCCTTCTGAAGGGAATTGAACCACTATATTTCATTTTATTAAATCATTAATATTTCTGTTTTTTTCCAATAAGAGATATGTGAAATTAATTTATGCTGCAAGAGGGAAATGAATCCTGGTGAAGTTTGATATCTTCAGTCATACATCAAATTTTTTTAATTAAAATAGTATTTAGAATCTTTTGCACCACGATTTGAAAATCACTGTTCTGTGCCAGCATTATTTCTTCTATTTATGAATGAATGTAGGTGGTATCTATAATTCCAACTTTCTGTTTTGGGAGTTCCACCTCCAGGCTGTTCTGCCATCTCAGTATGTCAGAGAACTAGTTCCTAGCTTGCTGCACTCCATTTCTTTCTGACAGCCAAGAACTTTGATTTTTATAATGAGGTGTAAATCATAGAAAAGGGTTGTCTATAAAAGACTTCAGCAGAGATAAGAGCAGGAGTATGAGTTTATGCCAGTCATGCTGTAGGTTGAAAAAGAACATGAGAATTCAGGACACCATCAGAGATTAATGAGACTTCAGTTTACGTGTGTATCCTATTTCTGTATTCAATATACAGTGATGGTGACAATTAGCAGTGGTATATTTCATGTTTGTATCAATTTCTCCTATGATGGTTGTCAAGTGGGCTGTCTAACAGACAGAGGCATGGCATAATACACATGATAATCTTTAACATCCTCTTGTGATTTCCACAAAGCAAGGAGAAAGCAATAAGGGAATATTCTCCCTTCCTGATCACACACACCTGAGCATAATCATAGCATGACATCACTGTAAGGACCCTAGACATGCAGAACAGAAAAGGAGTGTTTACAATTTTGGTAAAAAGAAAGTAAGCCTCATTGAGATGAAAAAGTTGTCTGTGTCCTAACTGATGGAGAAGAGAAAGGTTTTATTTCAGGATTTAAGTGTGGTATTGATACTTTTGGCATTTAGTCAGCTTCTTATTTTATTATTATCCTTGAATACATTTTCCTATTTAGTATCTCAGAGGATGGTTAGAAAGAAAATGAACAAATGGGATGTATCCCTAGTCAGGATTCCTGTTCTGCCTCCTTCTCTAGCCCCAGTGAATTGTTATCAGGTAAAACTGGGTTAGCATCTATATGGTGTCAGTGTAGACCTGAATGCTCATATCTTCAATTGACCAATCAAGTAAATTGTAGCATTTATTCATAAAATAAAATTGAATTGATATGTAATGTGATAGCTATAGAATCCCAAAAGTCAGATAAAAATTTTGTCCAAAATATATATTCAGGTAGTTGTGTACAAAATATAAAACACTCACACAGAATGATAAATATCTAGATATTTTGCTCATTTAACACCAAGTATCCAGATATTTCAGAAATATCCAGGTAACTGATGAGATGTTTCTATACTCCATGCAGATATTTGGCAAAATTTATTGATGTATTTGTTCATGAAACAATTACATGGAGGTATGCAATCCTTTGTCACCTGAGATACGTTTGGGTAGTAAGAGGGACATAGGTCTTAGAAAATTATACACATTTTCTCTTTCCATTATATGTCTCATATGTTCACAATTATTCTTTAACCATGATCAAGTTTTAATATTAATATCTTATTAGTCAAGATTAGGGTTAGGTTCAGGAAGTGGGGATGGATAGGATCTTCTATCTTCTATCTGGCTTATATCACCACTTGGATAAATTTCAAGCCCATTGGCTCAGATCCTCTATCTATACATTTATTTGACTCTTAAATAACAATTCGACAAACTCTAATGTTGATGGCGAGGTTTACAATGATGATTCACAAGAAAAACCTATTTGCTTCTCTATATGTGCTTGTTTGCACATCATTCCTCTGGTTGGATTAGTGAGCAGAAGGAATTGTAAAACCACAGGGGAACGGTTTAAGTGGGATAATGCAGACATTCAAGAATGATTAACAGTAATTTCACAAAGGTAGAAGGTAAGCTGCTCATTTTTATGAAATGGAACAAATGTGTTTGGAATGATTAACAAAGTAAGACACGAAAAAAATTTAAAATGTAGCCACTCAATTCTATTTGGGTAACAAATCATATGAAATATAAATGCAGATTTTCCCCCAATTCATGTATTTTTAATGTTAAACTTCAGCTAGACTGTGGCAAACAACCTGCACAGAACGTAAAAACCACAGTGCTTAAATGCCAGCTATCCCACTCAGTTAAAAGGCAGTTTATATGATGTGTACTTTTCTTGAATTTTTTTTATCTCACAGAAACCAGCATAACTCAATGCTTATCAATAGTATTTGAATAAAGCATAGACCACCTTCCGCAGCTAATAGGTCAGACAAGACACTTAAATCCTGAAAGCTTCCAATTATCTTGTAAAATAAAGAAAATTCATTTATTCATGCATTCATTCATTCCTTCCACATATATCTAACCTTTATTTTATGCAGAGCACTATCTTCAGTGTTGTGAGAAATGCAAAGGAATCTATGTAAAGTGTTGTCCTACAGAAGCTGGGCAAGGAGATGTCTATTCAAAATACTTTTGTTACCATCCAGAGGTACTTGTTTTTTCCATCACTTATGCTAGGTAGGGACCAGTTTTAATTTCTGGAATGCTGCTACTACAGCTTTCTGAAACAACTTTCAATAACTACCCTTTCCTCTTTGTTTCCTTGCATCTGCTCACGGGTAGATGGACCAAAGAACTTCTTTGAAAGCGCTGTGTCTATACCTCCCTAGTACAGCACCCCACATGGTAGCTTTGCTCTATCATTACCACACTCTGATCCATGGATCTGAAGACCACGATGAGGGTACTCTGGAGCTTTGGCAATATGAGAACTGTTCATTCCTAGGAAGGTTCAGGATTGTCTTTGAACCTTAAATCTTTGTTTAAAAAAATGTGGTGCATGGACAAGTATTATGGGCATCACTTGAGAGCTTCTTACCAAAGGGGTATCTCAGGTTGCAAATGAGATGTAATGAATCAGAATCTGCAGTTATATGCAAGTTGAGGTTTGAGCACTATAATAAACTACCAAAAGATAAATGAGTTGAAAGAGCTCTCTTTTACATTCTTTTTTATTTTATCTTATATCGGAGTATATTTGATTTACAATGTTGTGTTAGTTTCAGGTATGCAGCAAAGTGATTCAGTTATACATATACATATATCTATTCTTTTTCAGGATCTTTTCCCATATAAGAATATTGAGTAGAGTTCCCTGTGCTATACATTCTTAATTTGAGTTCAGATTAATTAAGGCACAGTTGATCAGAATATGGTTTGATGAACTCTTATTTTCAATGCAATGCAGACAATTTAGGATAGGGATTGTATCTCTCAGGATATTATTATATCTCAGATTATATTTGTTTCCCAAATGCCCAGAACAATGCTGACATACACTAAATAGATATATGTTGAATGAGTTTATATGGCCTGCCCAGCATCAAGTATAAAATTCTCTCTATGCACAGTATATGCTTGTTGACTACAGATTTGAGAGAGAAATTTGGTATTTCAGCTTTCATTTCCCAATGCCTAAAAATCTATCAATGCCTTCTATCTGTTGAATTCTTATATAAGTGCATCCCATTCAATCTGTAATATTTATTGAGCTCTGCAACTATTCCCTTTACCAGGAACTTGGGATTAAAGAATGAAAAGAGATTTTCCTTGCCCTCAGCGTGTTTATATTCTAGCTCATCGGCAGTTATAAAAATATGCTGTAATAGAGGGATACATAAAGTACAATAGACACGTAGGAAGATAATTTAATATTTCTGGAGTACACCAAGAATGGCTTCACAGAAACAATGTTTGAATTGAGACTTGATGGATGAGTAAGTACTAAAGTCATAAAAGTTTGAGAGCATTCTAGGTGAAGGAGTTGAGGTGTAAGAGAGCTTATAAGATAACTTATTTCTGGTGTTTATGCAGAAAGGATGATGAAAGGGACAGGAGACTGCACAGAAAGGCAATGGCCTGACCAAACAGACCCTTGCGTGACTAACCGATGGGTCTATTTATCATTGAGCAGACAATGTGGGAGCCATTGAAACATTCTGGAACAGAATGTGAGGTGATCAGATGCATATTTTAGAAGGTGTGGGGAGTGAAGAGGAAGGCTTGCCATCAGAGTCAGAGATACTAACTATAGGAGACAATAGCAAGAGTCTACGTAATTAAAATGATAAGAACACGGGCTGTGACAGTGACCGTGAGAGTGGCGAGGAGGGAAAGAAAAGAACTATTCTCAGGAGGTATAAAGGTGAGGGGGACTGTAGAGTTACCTATATTTATTCAGCTTGGCCAAAGTGAGAGTGAATTTCTCTTGGCAGAATTATTTTCATTGCTGGAATGAATAACTACTCATCATTTCCCTAAAGTAAAAAGAAGCAATGGCCTCCTGAGGATCAAAGTTATGTTTAGTCTAAGAACCTAGAGGATAATATCAAGAAGATCAGAATCAACACAAAATGGAGAGACCCAGGCTACTTGTCATGAAAATCTAGGCAGAGAAATTATCCTGAAAGGCACTGTCAAGACTAGCCTGCAATATAAGAAAACTGGCTGAGTTATGATTGATTTATTTCCTTTACAAGGAAAGCAAATATGAACAAGACTTTCCTCACAGGTAGGTAGGTTCCATTATTGCTTTTACATGATATGATTTAAGGAATGACTTCAAAAGCCTTCCCTGTCCCTGTCCTTACTGGTGTCCCAAATTCTCATCATTAGAAGAGCCATGCATTTGGAGTAACAAGTTGTCCATGTCGGGAGAAAACACTGAAAATATCCCTGCTCTGTTGAGACATGATAGAGGGTCAGGAAAAGTGAACCCAGATCTCATGTGGAATTACAGAAATGTACCAGAGCATGAGAAGCCCTTTTTCTGTATTTCCAATTAGAGTGTGGTTTAATTAGAGGATAGCTAGTCAGACTATGGCTTAATGAGATCTAACTCAGAGTTTCTCAAATGTTAATGTCCTTACAGAGGTCTGAGGATCTTATTAAAATGCAGATTCTGACTCAGTAGTTTTGCGATGAGACCCATCTCAACGAGAGATGTGTTTCTAAAAGCTCCTGGTGACGTTATGTTGCAAACACTGGCTTAAAACAAAACACCAGGAAGTGAGGAGTAAGGTGACCAGAAGTTAACAAATCAGTTACCTCCCAGGTCTCTGAAGGAGATGAGACACAGGGCGGGTAGTTTGGACTGTGGTAGGGATAATGTGGGTAGAAGGATGTATTGCCTTCATACTTCCTTCACATAAAGAATGCCTCTGAATGCCATTCATTTATATGGCAAAGAGAAACTGGTTCCTTTGAGTGTTGCTTTATTGAGAGTAGGGTATAAAGGCACAGATATCCTTTCTACGCATGACTAGTTTATAAACAAAATGTCTCAAGATGATTTAAAAAAATTTATAACCAGATTCACAAATCAATATACTGTAAGAAAATAAAAATGAAAAGAAACTATTTACAAAAGTAAGACAGAGAACTGGGGGTGATTTAATAGAATCCCCACCTCAAATATACCTCATTATACACCACTTACTTGCATATTTTCAGCTGAACTCACTTTTATTTTTTTGGACAGTTGAAATAATTGCTCACATTTTCCACTTCATATAGACACATCCTGATTGTAATTAGAAGAAATGCATCTGGTTGAATATAATCCAAAGCATAAAGCTGAAGTGAAGACATTAGCTATAGGCGACAGAACACTTTAAGGTACAATTAAAAGATTGGCTCTGGCTATGTTTGTCATTGTCCCTTCTTGCATAAAAAATACTGGTTTATTTATTTATTTTTCTTTTTTTTTTTTTTTTGCGGTACGCGGGCCTCTCACTGTCGTGGCCTCTCCCGTTGCGGAGCACAGGTTCCATATGCGCAGGCTCAGCGGCCATGGCTCACAGGCCCAGCCACTCCGCGGCACGTGGGATCTTCCCAGACCGCGGCACAAACCCGCATCCCCCGCATCGGCAGGCGGACCCTCAACCACTGCGCCACCAGGGAAGCCCAATACCGGTTTATTTTTAATGAAAGATAAAATTTTACTAAATGTTGACACTTTGGACAGCGACAGTGCTAACAAATGGAAATTTCACCTGGCCTGAATTCCACCTATAAAAAACTCTTTTTCATTAAGTATAACAGTCATTTATCAGCTTATTTAGTTATTTTATATTTTAAATAGATTAAAAATATGTGACCACATCAAATTACCTGGCTTTGAAAATTAAGCCCTTGGGGCTTCCCTGGTGGCGCAGTGGTTGAGTCTGCTTGCTGATGCAGGGGACACGGGTTTGTGCCCCGGTCCGGGAGGATCCCACATGCCGCGGAGCGGCTGGGCCCGTGAGCCATGGCCGCTGAGCCTGCGTGTCCGGAGCCTGTGCTCTGCAACGGGAGAGTCCACGACAGTGAGAGGCCCGCGTACCGCAAAAAAAAAAAAAAAAAAAAAGAAAGAAAATTAAGCCCTTGGCTGCTCCTGCCATATAGCCATTCTCTGAACTTGCTCCGCAGACAGACAGGCATAGTATAAAAAGAGGATTAAAACTGTTTTCTGTATCCTCAAGTTTATCAGGGATAACACAGAAATCTCCATCATTCATACAGCCTAGAGAGTTCTAAAGCATTAACAGTTTATCTGGCTTACATGTTATAAAAGCTAGAAAGTATATATATTTTAAACCAATCACCCAATCCAACCATAATGCAAAAAGTTTTATTGCAAGTTTGATTGGTGCAGTTCCTGCTAAATGAATAAAATAAGGGCATGCACCTGGAAAAGCTGGTGTCCAATAAACTTAACAATAAAATCTTATCCAAAGAGGTTAAAAAAGATATTTGGGGAAACACGCTGCTTTGCAAGAAAGGTACTATCTTTGTTGTGTAAATATCTTCGTTTTCTTTCTTTTCTTTCTTTCTTTTTTTTTTTTTGCATTTGTCAGGATGAACAACATAAGCCATTGGCTTTTGCAAGAAAAAAGTTGTTAACAGCTGCTTTAGTCATATAGATATAAATAAAACTTAGATTACAATGTTCCTGGAGTTATTTCACCATCACTTATCCTTTGTCCAGAAGAACTACTTTTAAGAGTTGAGTTCAAACAGGGCTTGCGGGGCTGGCCTTAGGAAAACTCAAGAAGGAAAGGTTGCTGTTCAGTAACTTGCAATGCTTCCCCATTTTCCCCTCCTCTTTACTGTCCTTCTAGCCCTCAGTGTATGTCTGGGGTAGGGGATCTATTTTTCTTTATTTCTTATGCAAAGTCAAAGGTTTGTTATGGGAAAGGAAAAGTGATCTCTGACATCCATATAATAAGCTAGTTAACAGAATGCACTTCCTAAAAGCAAATGAATACCTGACAAATCTGTATTTTCTTCAAGTGTCATTATGCATATTGCAGGACAATAGATTGTAATTCATGTTTTATGTCTTTATCATTAAATTGATATTGCTAGAAACACTATATTTTTTAAGGAAGTGTCTTCCAAAGCCTGGTTTAAACAAGTTTTCAATACAAACACAAAAGTCAATAAACAAGATGAAAATAAATTACCATCCTCTGTAAAATATACAAAATGTGAAAGCAAGATGACTCTCTCTCTTTCTCTCTCTGTTTCTGTCTCTATCTTATCTCTTTGCCTCCCTCCCTCCCTCCATTCTATATGAAATCCTTAGAGTATCAAAAAGATGAAAAGCAAAAGGACAGCCAAATGAATACAACAATAGTCAAAAGAAAGTTGAATTTTAGATGAAATAACCACTGAGGGAATTGACTAGTGGTAGAAATGGATTTGGGTGACTGGACTTTAGGTAGGTTCTGGATTCTGAGAGCATGGTGAGAAATCCTGTTGCCTTAGAATCACTTACCAGCTTATTTGAGATGTAGATGCCTGAGCCCTGCCACAGACCTCTGAATAAGGCTTGGAAGTTGGGTATTTATCAGCGTTTTAAACAAGCCTCTCTGATATTCTTATATATATCATAGTTTGAAAAACTCTACATGATTGGATTCTAGAATCAACTGGACTTGTGTGCCTGACAATGACAGTGTCTAAGGTTAATGATCTTTTCCTTGCATTGTATAGATGTGCGAAAATGTCATGTTGCTTTACAAAATACTTCTTCAAGTTAGCTGTCCCTGAAAGAACAAGAAAGGTACAACTCAGCACTCACCCAAGGGTTCTCAATTTCTTGACTTTATCCCCATTGTTTTGTGGTATTCCTTAAGTCACATATCAAGTATCAATGCCCTAAAAATCCAACACAAAATATGGTGACAAACAAAGTTAAGTTTGGTAACCTACTGAAGTAAGGGAGAACACTCACTACCTTATTGAGTCTTGGTAGCGTCTCAAGAAGGCAAATGTCAGGACAGGGTATTTATAGGGTTTGGAATCTGGGTTTAAGTGGGTTTTAGGGTGGGTGGTTCATGGTGGAGAACTGAATGGACCTGGGCAACATTTGTGACATAATAGTTTACGATGAACTTAAGGGGGGGTGGTCTTGAAGTGAATCTTGATAAGTTAACTGAAATATGGTAAGTGAGCTGTTTGCCCAGGTGAGCAATCTATTGGCCTGATAGGAGAGCGAAGTATTTGCCCAGACAAGTTGGTTTGCAGGAATTTTCCTAAAGCAAACAGCACAGTTCTTTCTTGATTTATAATCTTATCTTCTTGGGTCTCACTAACAATTACTAGGCTCTGTAGACAGAGGCCATCTGATTTCTCAAACCAAGGAGAAGCAAAGAGGGCTTTCCTGAGATTTCTTCATTCTAAATTCTTGGAGAACTTCATTTCACAAATGTTAATATGCAGTAAAAGATGGAAAGTACCAAGGACAGATACTGGTATTGTCCCCCTGACACACACACACACACACACACACACACACACACACACACACACACTGCCCACGACAGACATTAATAAGCAGTCACAACATTCCTTCCTACTCATCCTGAACCTGGCCTCATGATGTTTTCCAAAGTAGCATTTAGGCAATCATTTTCAATTTACCAGAGTAGTCACTCAAACTGCAACCAAAGGGACTGTGCTAAGTATTTGGGGAATATAAACGTGAATCAGGCATGCATTGTGTTCTCAAGGAGTTTAGAGTTAAGAACGCATAGGGAGTACCCAGGGAACATTGCTAAGGGGTTGGTTAGGGCAAAGCATACATGAAGGTGAGTAGTATGTAAGTCCACATGGACAGCTGTTGGTCATTACAAGTGAACTTTAAGGTGAGAACACTGTGTGTGACACTTACGTGATAGGGAATGGGGAATAAGTGAATTAGGAAAAGTTGCAAATGAAAGAATCACCACTATGCTTTGAGATTATTTAACTGGAAGTAGACAAGAGATTCCATAAATGCAAAGAACATGCAGGATGCAACTGAAGAAAATTTGGAAGAACATAATTTAAGAATAGATTAGGTCAGTTATAGGTAGATGGAAAGGAAGGGGTGAGCAGGAAAAAACATTACAGACATGGGATTGACAAGTTTTGACCACAGTGGTTTGTCGTAGGGAAGCAATTAGAGGAGAAGAAAGAAAGAATTTTTAAAAATATAAATTTTTCATTTTTAACAACAAATTTAAACAACAAAAATTGTTAAATTTTGAACAACAACAAAAAGAAAATTTCAATCAAATTCAGTACTCATGAAGAGAAAGAGTATGAGAGAGATTTGATTATTGTAGGGCTTCTCTTATTTCTGTCTAATTTCTCTTCCTTTGGGAGGTTATCTGTTCTCTTCTCCTTGTGACTTTTGTGGAATACAACACTCCAGACCCTGTCCCTCTCGACCACAAGATTGCCATGTAGCTCACCCTTGACCAATGATTGGCACTCTATTGGGAATCTGATTCTTCAGGTGAGATACTCAGGAATGAAGGGTGGTAGGAGCTGAGTATCCAGATGGCAATGTCCTAGAGAGACGTTTTGTGTGTTAATACCATTGAGTTTGTTAAGATACTCTAGTTCTTATCCTTCGGGAGATCTGGTTGTTCAGTTCTTCCTTTGAGCCTGTAAACTATTCACTGAGAGCCAAAAGCAACATCATTCCCCGTCCCCCTGTAGGCAATACTGTGATCCAGCAAATATTGCCTACCTACTTGCTCCAGGATATACAAGTTCCTGGAAGATAAGATTGTGAACCAATGAAAATCAAGACTAACAGCTTGTTCATCAAGACTCATTTCTAGGCCCTTACCTCATTGTGTTCACTTAATCTAAAACTACTATACGATACATTCTGCCCAAATAATTCCCTGCTTTGCTGTCTTGCTCTTCAATCACTATATCCAGGCCCCCAAACCCTATAAATATTGACCTTCTTTAGTGCAGTAAGTCTAATATACTTAGCTTTGCTTAATCAACCAGTTTTTCTGGTGGTCTTTTGGGGAGCCGAAAGTCAACATACTAAATAATTAATAAATCCTTTCTTATTTCCTGGATAAATTAGATACAGTTAAATTCTGTTGCCTGAAAGTAAAAATTGCCAATTGTATAATGCATTAGGATAAATGCTCGTGGAACATCATTTTGTGTGTAATTTGTCCCATAAAATTAGACTGCAAATTTCTGGAGGGCAAAAAAAATGTCATATTGGGGGCTAATGTTAAATAATGTAGAATATGAAGAAATAGACAAACTTACCACTTTGTGCCATCTCTTGTCTCTCAGTTACTAGCATATTGCCTTAATAAAAGTATATCTCCGATATTTGTTGTTTGACAATAGCTGTTGTGCTATTTACAACAGGTCTGTAACTTTTAGGTAAAATCCGGCAGTAGACATTGTCGGAGTGTCACCCATTTCCTCTTGAATTCTCTTTACATTTCAGCAGGAGGCAGCCTATGATTCCTAAATAACACCATTAGCATTTTAGTTCAGGGCTGCCCTTGGGAATTTGTTGCAGAGGCAATTCTTCACTAATAACTGATGAGCATGGAGGGATAATTGGCCAGGGTAATTCCAAGTTTCTCAGGGGGTTAACTTTTAGTCATCCAATGTGGTAACTGGCTTAATAATTCACCCTTTATTAGTTGCCTTCCCTCTGTGTCCTCTCCATCCCCCACTTGTACGGGGAAAGTTATACACAAAAATGATGTTCCTCAAACATGCCCAATAACTGCCATAATTTGGTTAAAACTTTTTGTTTGCAGGTAATAGAAATTGATTTTTCCTGAAGTGTCTAAATATGAAGGAATTACTGGTAGGTTACTGGGTTTGACTCCTCACATTGCCAGCAGAAGTACCTGTTAATCAAGCACGGCTAAGATTGTACGTAATCCTTACCTCAGGGTCTGCTTATGGAGAGAACACAACTGAGACATAGACTTCTTAGGAAAGCATGTTATCTTCATCCTTTTATGGTAAAACAGTTCCTAGAATTGCACCAGGGACAACTTTTGGGGAAGAGTCAGTGAGAACATTGACTCCCTGGCAAGGTGGTGTCTAGTTTGTCTTTGTCTATTGAGTGCCTAGTACAGTGCATATCACAGAGAAGGTAATCCGTAAACATCTGCTGAATGAATCACCACGGTCTACATAGCCTGGTTGCAGGGTCTGATAATTCCAGGGATCTGACAATCACAGCAGACTAGAGTTGAACCATACTGAAGATGAAAGAGGCATTTGTTCAAAAAGTGTTTTAGCCAGCCACATAACCAGGACTGATGATGCTCAGACAACATGGTGGCTGGACCAGTTGTCCATGGCTGTTGTCCATTCTAAAGCTTGCTTTGTCTGTTCTGCTTGGTTCATGCCCATGTTCTCCTACTTGTTAAATATTTTCACATTATCCCTGTTCATAGCCATTTTTTTCAAACTCTATTTCAGATGTGCTTGAATCTTGCTCTTCAGATCTGAAGAGAATGTTCTTATATCCTTCCATGTTCCTTATCTTAATGTCTCTTCTCACCAGCTCTTTAGCATTTCAGAGAAAGACAGTGTCTTGGCTAAAGTCATTGCTTATTTCTAAAGCACGTATACTTGATCATGCATCCATGCAAGTATTTATTTTCCCCCTCAGGAATTATTTTTCTTATCATCACTGATTGCATTTGTCTAGTGCCAGTCTACTCCATGCCCTATTAGATAGCATTAAATATTAGTTCTGTTTGATACTGTAGAACATTACTTATGATAACCTGGACAGTTTTAAGTCAGTGCTTAAAGCCAATCAATCAGAAAATAATATGTTAGTATCTAATATAGGTAAAGCACTATAAAAATGACCAAGGGAATCTACAAGAATTTCAACAATGATCTCTGCCTTCTAAATATATAAGATTCCAATCCAGGTTTGAACACAGTATTTTTACAGTCCCATGCAAGTGATTTAACCCTTGTTCCTCATTTACTCCTATGTAAAATGAAGATAGTAACTACTGTGCAGGTTAGATGTAAACTTTTAAATACATAAATGCTCCTTAACACGTAATAGGCAGTCAAAAATGGCAACTGTGATAATCACCAGCCTAATTGCAAAGTTGAAATGTCAAACACATTCACCTGATAGGTGAAATATCACCTGATAGGTATCAAAAGGCAGGGTAATTTTTCACACGTGCAGAATCTAAGCACTCTGAATTCAGGGGAGGTAGCCATTCTGGGTTGGAGAAACCTGGGGAAGCGTTTTGGAGTAAGTGGAATTAGAACTGAGTGTTGAAGAAGGGGTAGACGTTGAGCAAACACGCTCACTGTCTTAAGAGGAGAAGTGCAAGGTACACTAGGGTGCCTGGGACAGGTGCCCTAACCACACTGCGTTAGGCTTCCAGGCTCGGGGGCAGGGGTCAAGGGTAAAAAGAGAATCTGACTCTTGTCCTTCACCATGAAGAGATCAGATTGAGGGAGTTATAATTTGGCTGTAATCAGTGTAATGAAGATAAAAAACAGGACTGTATTGGGCTGAATTTTGAGAGGAAACAGGCAGGGTGGAGGCAGAAGCTGGGAACTTTGATGATGAGGCCATAGCTTATTCAAAGAGATGAGAATGAGATGAGAGATGAGATGAGAATGCTCACCATCTACTATCTGAGAATCAAGATTTCTCTCTTTGTACTCATTCTCTCTGGGGTAAGCATACATAGGGTGGTCAAAAAGAATGATAAAAATCACTTGCTTCCTTATTTTTTAATTTATTTTAAAACAAGACATGATACCATACCTATTATACAAATAAAGAATTACTTTCCAACTCTTTTGCCCATTTCATGCTGGAGTTTCATTTTTTCCTCCCTTGATTGTGCTTATTTATAAAATGGTATTATAAGTTATTCTTTCAAGTAATAGAGAAAATATGAGATATTTTCTATTTTTCATTTAAATTGGCCATATTTTAATTTTGTTATTATTATTTTTAATATCTATTTTACTTGTTTATTTATTTATTTATTTGGGTCTTAGTTGCGGCAGGCGCACTCCTTAGTTGCAGCTCGCTGGCTCCTTAGTTGTGGCATGCAAACTCTTAGTTGTGGCATGCATTTGGGATCTAGTTCCCTGACCAGAGATTGAACTCGGGCCCCCTGCGTTGGAATTTCGGAGTCTTAACCACTGTGCCACCAGGGACGTCCCAAAACTGGCCATATTTTTAGGAAAAATACTCATAGAGTCTACTCCTTAAAAGAAAATTTTAGAAAAGAGAGTAATGGAAAAAAGGAAATATGTTCTAGAGTTCTTCTTAAAATCATCATCTGCTATGCAGAGATGAAGGTGTTAACTTTGGTCCTCAGGTCCATTCTTATGTTACCAGGCAAAACCACTGAATTATAGGTATGAGAGCCATTATCTCCCAGAAGCACCTTGAAAAAAGAGATGTCATTGCAACTCCACATTAAGTAAATTCCCCATATTCAGTAGTCCTTCATTCTTAAGAAGAAAATGTCTTATCCCTCCCTCCATTCATCTCTTCTAAAAAAGAAAAGAATCTCAAAGAAATTCGAATTTTTACTAACCAGAATTGATTTTATTTCTTTCTATTTGGTATTCCTCAGAACATTGTGTGTGTGTGTTTGTGTGTGTGTGTGTGATGTAATGGATGAATAAACTCAGGAGAGCCAGTTTGCTTGCCAAATGTTTACCATAAAAATTATTTTCCTATATATTGACTCCTCTCTCCATTTCTTTTACTAAGTATATGCTTATTTAAGAAAAGAAAACAGCCTAATAAGCCTAGTTTAATCAACCTAACCCTAACCCGAACCCTAACCTCTGAGGCAATACTTGAACAATGCTTGAGAAAGTATTTAACTGGGATGTTGAAAGGCTCAGGAGGGGGAATTCCCTGGTGGGCCAGTTGTTGGGACTCTGCGCTTTCACTGCCTTGGGCAGGGGTTCCGTCCCTGGTCAGGGAACTAAGATCCCCCAAGCCCTTGCGGCCAAAAAAAAAAAGAAAGGCTCAGGCCCAGGAGGTTTTTCACTTCTGCAGATGAGCTGCACTGGAGGGGCATCCTGCAGAGGCTTTATTTTCTTTTTTAAAAACCTGCTGTACGTACTTTCAACTTGTTCTACACTAACAAGAATGTGCAGCTTGGCATTTGCAGCAAAGTTTCTAACCAAACTCTGTTCAGTTTTGATATCAATGCTGAGCTTTCTTCCTTATAATTTATGAGATATGGTTAATGGATTATATAGAACAATCATTTGAGCAATAGAAAGTAAAATGAGAATTCTTTTTTCTCTAAGTTTGACGTCAGGTGACTTTCTCTCTCTTCACCCAAACAAGTATATCCACTCCTTCCCACCACCAAGCACACAACGTCTTCAATGAAACAGAAACAAATATTGAGGGACTTCCCTAGCAGTGCAGTGGTTAAGAATCTGCCTGCCAATGCAGGGGACACGGGTTCGAGCCCTGGTCTGGGAAAATCCCACATGCTCGGAGCAACTAAGCCCATGAGCCACAACTACTGAGCCTGTGCTCTAGAGCCCATGAGCCACAACTACTGAGCCCGCATGCCTAGAGCCGGTGCTCCACAGCAGGAGAAGCCACCACAATGAGAAGCCCGCGCACAGCAACGCAACTAGAGAAAGCCTGCGCATAGCAATGAAGACCCAACGCAGCCAGAACTTAATTAATTAATTTTTAAAAAAGAAACAAATATTGATTAAAAATAAAGAGACAAAAAGGTAAAATTATATGTTCACATTAGTGCCCCCAACAAGTGTTATTGAGTGACAATAAGGTTTTATTTTTATTTTACTTATTTACATTTTCCTGTTATGGAGAGGCATACAGTTCTCCATGTGTACACACAGCAGTAATGTACAAAGTGAAATATTACTAAATATCTAAAATTCAGGGTTTTTTTAGACACGTCTTGTATAAATGGCATATACCTTATCTCACATTTTAATTTAGATATAAAATTATTTAGTCTGAGAAATCCTGAGACAAGTTTCCCTCGACTCAGAATTTTAGAGCTAGAAGTGATCATTAATATTATTTAGCCTAACTCTCTGTATCAGAACAAAGAGCTACAGAGATAACTAGCACTTTGTTCTCATTAAGAATACAGACAAAACTATAGTCCGTATCTTTAGTAAATTATAAAGTGATCATTCTTTCCTTTTAATCTCTATCAAAAGAATATCTTCTTATAATGCTAACTTTCCTCATAAAACACAGTATTATAAAATCTTAAATATTAACACTGACAGGCTTTGACCAATTGGCATGGTCACCCTTGCCTATGTGCCACTCTGGTGCTTACTACCTGAACATTAGCTCTGCTTGGTGACCATACATGAAGATTTCTTCATGTTTCCTGACATGCCATTGACCTATTAATACAGCTAGGAATTATGCTTCTCTTAGTTACAATGTCGATTATGCCAGGTTTCCAGTGGGGTCAGCTGTGACCTCAAATGCCTTTCTGGCTTAGACAAGTCAGTCTAGCTCTCTCTGGATCTTTTCTTTTCTCTTACCTAATTGACATGAGCTGCGTCCCATTACTTCATCCTATTTAGACCCACAGGCTATTTCAGCTTATAAAGGTCATGTCTTATTTTAGCTGGTTTTGGCTAATTCACAGCCATCAGAAAATGAATTGGAGAGCAGATTCACCGAAGACAGTATCTATACCATGACCAACATCCAACTGATTCAGTCAAATGGATGAAAAATCAGTCCAGTCAGTCGTTCGGCTTTTTTGAATTAAGCAACTATTAATTTATTGTGTCACTTTTCAATAATGGTGCCAGATTGTTAATAAAATAGTTAATATTGTTAAAGGTCTCACATAGGTGGAATGCCACTAGAATTTTGACTGCTAGGATCGGAAATACCCACTAGTAAAACTCTCTTGGAATGACCCCTAGCACTTTTACAGTCACCTGCTGATAATTTGATTTAAATCACATTTCCTCAATCTGTTGGCGAGTACAGTATGCTGTACTGTACTTTAGGACAGGGTGAAGGGATGGATTTTGGTGAGACGTATTATGTCTACTCCCTCCTTCGGCCTAGCAAGTTTGTCTACGTAATAGAAAAAGAATATTTTTATAGCTTTTAGGACTTGGTGTTGGAAAGCTTTTCTTAATTGGGATTAATAATTTTTAATAGAAGCTACATGGTCGACAGAAAATTGTAGTGACCAAGTTGAGCGTGATAGAAAGAAACATTCTTTTAAATAATTAATAGCTGCTAAAAGGTCCCATGCATTATGGAGGGAGAAGACCAGATTTAATCAGAGGATTCAGGAAGGAGGTTTGATGAGAGAGATTAATTAAACTAGCGCATGGTCATACAAGGGACAGGATCAGATGATTCATTCACAAAAAATGAGTAAAAGCAAAGGAGACACGGAGAGTGGGGGGAGGGTGACGCGGTGAAGAAAGTCACATATGCGGTGGTAGTCAGACGTCAAACCTCATTAAAGAAGTTGTCCAAAACCTCTCTAATGAGCCGGAAACAATGTGCGACTCACCTGGTTAGAGGCTTTTTTGCACAAATCAAACTCAGGCCAGGTTGCTCAATGGGTCTTCAGAGAAATTACAAACCCTGAAGTGAATCCTAGCCAAGGAGAGCTGTGTTAACAGACTCTTCCCAACCACACAACTTTGATTATGGAGACAGAGATGGATGCCTTACCTCTCTGAGGTTAATACTCAGTTGGCTTCACCTATATGTCGCCATTAATAATTGCTACAGAAGATATCAGGGCTAGGGAAACAAAAATAAGAACAACAACAAACAACACAACACAGTTTGTCTAAAATGTCAGGAGAAAGTAAGGCTGGGGGCCAGATATCCGTGAGCAGGGGAAGGATTTGATGGAAATCTGCATCCCTCTGCCAGAAGAGTTAGCTGCACTGAGCCACCTTAGCCATCTGTACATGCAGAATGACCTTGGCACAAGTGGGACACATTATTTGTTTCCAGGGAAGAAGGGTGTGTGTGTGTTTTTTAAATCAGGTGTCATGGTCTGGTGCAGAGGTGTCCTCACTTTTCCTGCCAAGAACTCCTGGGCATGTGATGAAAGGTTGTGAAGTGCTTTTGAGTTTTTGATCTCAGTTTGTCTTCCATGTAGGCTTTAAAATGAATGGATTAAAAAATCATCGGACCTCAATCGTTTTTTTAATTTTTTTCTTCTTCTTCCAATTATAAGCAGAAGGAATGATCTTCTGCAATCATCCTTTTGATTATGTCGCCCTCTTCAAATAACTTTAAAAGAATGCTTAGTTTTCACTTTCATCAAAATACAGTGTTCTGACTCTCTTCCTTTCTCTGTCCTGTACTTTACTGTTCTGATTTTGCTTGGTACACTGCTCTCTCCTCCTTTCTGCAGCCGGACATAAACTATTTGCCATGCTGCTTCCCTTATTATTTCCCTCCTTGAAGATTTGCTATTGTCCTCACCTAAAACATCACCCCAACCCCTTTCCATGAAACCAGGTCACTTATTTCTGTCCAAATTTGTTTCTGGACAAATATGTTTGGACTGTATTCTGTCTTCTGTTGTGTGTGTACCTGTTCCTGATACTTTAAAAAAATTCACATGCATTTATGTTGTGCTCTTCTCCACCAACAGTTCGTAAGTTTTTTAAGGATAGGAGCCCTGTATTCTTTTTTGTCTTTATAGTAGTGCACGGCTTATCGCTGTCAGTCCCATTTACAACCAGTAAATACCATAATCCTTTGCTCTCCCCTCAAGCTTGGGTACACTGTGTCACTTTGTACTAAGATTGATCTTTTCCATTTTCTATTTCTTCAGGTTTCTATCTCAAATCTTAACATGTTTCAAGTCTTAACGAAAGCACACTGTGGATGGATTCCAGTGATCAGGGCATGCTTTGGAAAACCTAGAGAATGTAAAATAAGCAGCAGACTCAGAATTCTCTCATCTTGCATCCACCCAACAGATACCTGACTCTGTGTTTATGTACAATATGTTAGATTCTTACTTATTCACATACTCATCAGTGGCAGGTGTGTCTGTTATTTTATTTATAGTGTAAGTTTCCAGAGGTATCACTTTTCTATTGATTAATTTATATTGTCTAATTCATAGTACGGTGTTATGTTCCCAGTCTCTCTTAATTACTTATTGATGATGATTAAACCACCAAACACGGTTTCTTTAACAAATATTACCAAAGCAAGAAGAAAACAAAAACACATTGTAAATGATGGCATTTTCTACATAAGCCTCACTTAAGTCTTAGTCATGATCTTGTTACTTGCTGTGAGAGCTGGATCTTCTGGGAAAAAAGCTCTGAGAACCATGCATTAAGTACACATAGACCTTTAAATGTGAAGAATTTAAGCCCAAACATGTATTTGTGTTTATGTGCAATACCCACTTCTTTTCAGAATGTCTCAAACTGACCCCAAACGACCTTCTTTGTGGATGCCTACCTTCAAGGACTAGTATTTAATTGCTCTCCTATCACTCTGTCTCTCAGGGTGTGAGCCTGCCTCTGAGATCATTGTACTAATTTAAAATATTTGGAGACCAGCAAAAAGACAGACTTGAGAATATATTGGCTAAGTCCTATTCCAGGAGGCCTCACATTTTCCCTTGTGCTGAAAATGTCAAATTTTGCCCTTCAACATTTCTCTAAACAACTTTCTCCACTCAAGTCTCAATAGCAAAAAAATAACCAATAATTGAGATAGTTAAGGGGGCATGATGAGAATACTGCTCTGAAGTTTTCTTACAATTCTGGCTAGGAAAAAATAATGCAGTGCTAATGGGATCTCTGTGCCATGCATGTGAGTTAGAGCATTGTAAGAGAGCCTTGGGAAGTGCGCATGGAGGTGTAAAGTGTGGATAAAATAATGAACAAGGATGGCAAATTGATCTGGGCTATTATTTGTATTTTTAATGTGAACGTCATGTAAGGCTGTCTCCCTCAGATTCAGGAGGAGCTTGTTAAAAATGGCCCACGGGCCTGCTGGGTCAGCCTCCTCTGGGGGCGGTATTCGGGGAAGCCACCTTCTTAACAAGACATCTTAAGAGATTCTCATGTTCAGGAAAGCTTGAGGGCCACTGTATACACTAAAACAGTAAAGAAAAATATTCACCAAGTGCTGTGTGTTGTGCTGGGTGTTGAAATAAAAGAGTAAATAAACCAAACACACTTCAAGAAATCCCAAAGACAAATTATAACACCCAAGAAAGTGAACACAATTATGTGCTCCTATAGAGCAAGTTCATCCAAAACTTGAGGACTGAGTTTTTAAGTACGTTACTTTTAGCTACTTTAAATGGAAATGAATGTTCTTAACAATTAATCTAAATAATTTATTTAAGATGTTCTTAAAATGTTCTAGCTGTTACAGTCAGAAAGTTTTTTTTTTTTTAATCTTATTGGGGACTTCCCTGGTGGTGCAGTGGTTAAGAATTCACCTGCCAATGCAGGGGACACGGTTTCAAGCCCTGGTCCGGGAAGATCCCACATGTCACAGAGCAACTAAGCCCACGAGTCACAACTACTGAACCTGCGTGCTGCAACTACTGAAGCCCATGCGCCTAGATCCTGTGCTCTGCAACAAGAGAAGTCACAGCAGTGAGAAGCCCACGCACTGCAATGAAGAGTAGCCACGCCCACTGCAACTAGAGAAAGCCCGCACAACCATGAAGACCCAATGCAGTCAAAAAAATATATATATGTATATTGTAGTATAGTTGATTTACAGAGGTGTGTTACTTTTTTCTGTACAGCAAAGTGACTCAGTTATACATATATACATTCTTTTTCATATTCTTTTCTATTATGGTTTATCACAGGTTATTGAATATAGTTCCCTGTGCTATACAGTAGGACCTTATTGTTTATCCATTCTATATATAATTAAGCCCCAAACTTTTGAAAAGTTATTTGTCTAAGGCGATCTAGGATGTTTTGGCAGAACTGGAGAGGCACTTCTTCAGGACCCTGGCTTCTCCTTTTTTTGTTGCTAGCATCTCTTTGATGTTTCTTCAAGGGTCGCCTGACCTCATGGCCCTTCCCCTGCTCTCTTGTCAAAGCTGATCTAATGATATGGGTATAGTGGAGAGTGCTAAGCTGGGAATCAAGAAAATGGGTGTGCACTGTGACTCTGATAGTAAATAACTTACATGGCTCTGAGCAAGCTTCTTAACTGTTTGAGTTTCCTTATCTAAAAAAAATAAATGGTAGGGTTTTTAGAGCGCTGGTGTCCTTTCTGGTCCTCTTTCTATGATTCACTGAGTTCTCCATGCATTGCACTTTAAGATGGGAACAGAGGTCTTCATTTGGCAGGAAGAGAAGCCACGTGGGGAGGAGTCTTGGATGAGTTGCCCATGAATGTTGGAGCGGGGATGTGAGCAGGGCCCCTTCGAGCCTCAAACAGAGCACCTGTTTGAGGGAGCCCAGCTCTACCTGTGACTTGGTGCGTGAGATGTGAACACATCCTATGGCTTCTCGATGATTGATTTTCCTCGTTTCAGGGGTGGAGACAGTAATGATAACTGTTCTCACAGTGTCATTATTCCCCAGGGGATGAGCAGATGTGTTTAAGGCACAGGATGGGCATTCCATAACGTTTCTTTACTGACTAAGAAGGTGTGGTTAATTCACTGCCTCACTTTACCTTCTCAAGTTGGACTATTTATTTAACAAGTACATTCAGGGATCATGATATTCCAAGAACTGATCTAAGAGCTTCACTTTAATAGTAACTTTTTTAATCCTTATAACAAGCCTGCAAGGAACTATTATTATCCTACTATTCAGATAAGACATTTAAGGCACATAAGCTGCCCATGGTCACCCAGATAGCAAGCCAGGTAGGCAGTGTGGGTCCACAGTCTGTGCTCTCCATCTTTGTTCTACTAGCCTACATGAAAGATCAGAGAACAAGAAATGGGGGATGTGGGGAGTGGGCAAGACACCTATATTATTTATCTAAGAGAACATAAATTTGGTGTAGCCAAAAGGTACCATAATAACTCAGCAAAACATCTAAAATTATGTGTTAACCTACAAAACGTCCAACCGTGGGGTCCTTCTTTTGAAGAGACATTAGTCTGGCATCGGGAATATCTACAAGGCTTTTTAAATCTTTGTGGCTGTCCCTCACAGACAAACCAATGGGCGAGGATGTTCTGAATCTTGAAATAGGAGTGGCAATATTTCTTAAACATCCTCTTTCCCACATGTCTTCCTATCACACGTCTCATCGGAATAGTAACTCACGAGGAATGTTTCCCCTGATCTACTTAGAGGTCCCCAAACTCTTTCCGCAGCTCAGCAGAAGCACGTCTCACTGGCAGCTTCAGCAGGCTAGCTGTATCTTCTCTCCTTTGTTACTTAGATCATTATACATTATACATTGCCTTTTTTCTTTTTCTCTTTTTAAAAACCCCTTTTACATGGGCTAAGGGAGTAAAAATTGAACATGTTGTGGGGATAAATCTCTTTACAGAAATAATCACTAAGGCTGGTTGCTTACCTGTTTTCTTTCACTCTGGTGCCTCAAATTTGACTGTGATAGTCAGTTAGGTTTTCTTTAAACAGGAGACTTTATAAAACAAGAAAATGACTAATTAAGAATAACAATGGATTGGAAATTACTGTACCTATAACTTAGTAGATAATAAAATCAGCATAATTATTTTTACAATGAACTAATATTCATTTCCAATTTTGCCTTGTAATTAAATTTATTTAGTCAATTAGAAGTAAGAAAAGAATTCTGCTCAGGGTTGCTTTCAATGGTTACGTTTTTCTACTGCTCAAATTCTGCCAAACTTCTTAGGTAAGAGGAGATTCCACCCTGGGATGTTACTTCCTCATTTCAAGCTCCTTTGGCTACAAGCAGATGATTCTCAGCCTCTGCTTATACAATTGGTCAGAGTGTACTTTAAGTAAAAGTTCTATCCTTCATGTTTCTAAAGGGGTTCACTCCCAGCGACATGCTCCGCCAAACGCCTGCTGTTAATTACTTCTTGCCTGGGGGACCATTTCCCTTGATTGAAACATGACCCTGAAGCCGTCTCCCTTCTAGTTCTCCAACTTCTTGCTCAGCTGACTTTATGTTCTTTCACTCATTGAACTTTGACTGAACATCTACTCATGCTAGACACTGTTGGGCACTGAAGTTACCAGCGTAACTAAAAGACAACCTCTGTGTCCTGGAGGCTCACCCTTTACAGAGGGAGAGCCGTATAAACAGACACCTACCATCTTATTTGATCAATGCCACGATAGAGATTTGCCTAGGTACCATGGCAACCTAAAAGAAAGGTATCAGTTGTATAGTAGCCAAGCGGGGGCAGAGAAGATTTCACAGGAAAAGTGACCTGTAAGTCAAGTTTTAAAAAGGAAATTGAAGTTAGGTAATGAATGATGTTGGAGAGGCCAGAGTACTCTGGAAGGAGAAGCAGCGTGGGCAAAGACATGGAAAAGTTAGAGAGCTGGTGCATTCAGGAAACCAAAAGAAGTTGATGTGGCTGGGCGTAAAGTGTGCAGAACAGCTGGGGACACTGGGATTGCAGAGATCGTCAGGGCTGGGTCATGAACGGTCTTCCACTCTATGCTAAGGTTTTTTGCTTTGTCCTGAAGGTATTCATTACTACTCTTCACTACACAGAGACCACAGAGAGTTAGTTTTCTAGCAACAAAATTTATTCCAAAATGAATATTATAAAATTGACTCAAAGGATGCCATGAGTTACATGTGGTGATGGACTTAGTGGTTTTTGGTTTTCTAAGGCAACAAAATCCATCATTTCTTCATTTAAAATCGTATATAGCTATGTTTTTAAAAAAGTATTAATAATCAGGAGCTAAATTATATCATAAATAAGCATGTGTAGTATAAGAAAATAACTAAATTCAAAGTTCCTGCTAATTTGCAGCTCTGTCTCGATGCCCAACTCTGAGCTTCCTGTTAACTACCTTCAACTGGGAAAAACAATGAGTCACCATACCTTTCATTGGCCAGTAGAAGTTGGGACAACCAAGATGTTTCCAGGTCCTAAACCCCGAGAACAATATTTTATTTACAAAGACTTTTCTGCCCTTCCCTCCCTCCCTCTCTTTCTCTCTTTCTTTCAATTAGGCACTCTTTGATAGTGTAAGCACTGTGTGCAAGAAGAAGGTGAGGCAGGGTGACACAGGAGGTAAGGGAAGAAGACGTGCTATAAAGAAAGCCAAAGACCTTTGTAAGCCATCTGTAGCAGGTGCTGTCAGACCTCACCCACATCCCTTGTACTTAAACCAGTTCACTGTGCTCCAGTGAAAACTTCAAGCTGTGACTGAGGCTTGGTTGGATCTGTAGAAGGTCATTCTGCTCACTCATAGCAGGCTAGAAGTGCCAAGGGAAGTGAGACCCCCTCCCAGAAGCAGACTGACTGGAGTTGATGTGCAGACACCTCAACAAACCTCACCCTCCAGTGGGATAGCTCTGAGACCTGAGTTTTGCAGAATTTCCCCAAATATTCCAGCAGGATTAAGCTCCAGTCACCCTGCCTTCCTGTCTCTGCCTGAGTTCCCCACTCCCTTACTGGTATTTCTTGGACGTTCAAATAAACTATCATCGTGTGAACCCTTATGTCATGCTCTGCTTCTGGGGAAATTTAAGCTAAGGCAACATGATAAGAAATGGTAGGAGGGAGTTCAAAAGTTTTAGACAAAAATAATTGTGAGAGATCACATTGACAGCAAGAGGATAGATGAGGTGGAATTGCAAGAGGGTGGAGGCAACAAGACTCATGAGGAGAAAATTGCTAGAGTCTAAGGATAGATCATAAAGACAGAACTAGGGCACTAGGTGATGGAGGGTGGAGGCAGATGTGGAAGCAGTGGGCAGATGTCATGGCAGTAGATGGGAAGGCAGAATCAAGGCTTCGGGGGAGACTGAGAGGGAATGGTCAAAGGAATAGCAAAAGGCCATCAGAAGGGGTTATCCATTCTAGGAGGCAAGAAGCAACCAACTGTGCCAGGAGCTACAGAGAGATGGCATTGCCGTGGTTCCACTGGATTGGGAATTTGAATCCTTAGTATCTCCCACAAATCACTTTTCGTGGGATGATGGGGTCAGAATTCTGACTGCAGCAGATTAAAGAACAAATGAGCTGACCGAGTGATTATAAACCAATCTTTGGAAGAACTTAGCTATAAAAGGAATGAGAAAGAGAGTGATGGTTAATGGAATGAGGTTTAAGGTCAGAGAGGGTGTTTTTTTTGTTGTTGTTTTTGTTTTTTAAATCTTTATTGGAGTATAATCTCTTTATAATGGTGTGTTAGCTTCTGCTTTATAACAAAGTGAATCAGCTATACATATATCCCCATATCTCCTCCCTCTTGCGTCTGCCTCCCACCCTCCTTATCCCACCCCTCTAGGTGGTCACAAAGCACCGAGCTGTTAAAGGCAGGGATGGCTTGAGCTGATGTGTGGGCTGCAGTGATAGAACAAGCACAGGTGAAAAGGCTGAAAACATGTCAGTTAGTAGTATAAGGTCTTCGTTCTGGAAGAGATGGTGGGGAGGGGATGAAATCATGAACATAGAAGGAACTTAACCTCACATTGCCAAGTTAAAGAGAAATCATTTACGTGCCACACATGAGGAGATGAAGGAAGTCAGGAAACTGGTCTAGGAGGGATGTCAATTGTGAAATCTCCTCTTCTGATTGTTTTCATAAGGATTCCTGAAAACTCATGTTCATGAAGAGAGTCAGAGTGCTTGTTGCAATTGCAACCCTGTGTCTTCAGCTGTGTACTACAGAAACAGAAGGTGAATATAACCAAGGATTGGGAGTGGGAAAGAAAGGGGCCAATTTGGCAAATGGGACTGTAAAATTTATGGTGCTAATGATTTTCAAACATTTTCGGAAGTAATGGAAAGAAGAATGCAAAGAAAATGAGTTTATTTTCTAAAATGCACTTTTTTGTTTTGCAGTTTTCCCTTGCTAAAATCATCTAAATTTCTGTATTTTGAAAATATAAAGACTGCACCATGTGTGTAACTTAGTACTACTCATCACTCCAGCAGTAAACAAGTGGACGAACTCTCTAGGTTTCAATAGAGCAGGTTGCTATTTCTTTACATCAACTTACTAACTTCTCTAAATTCTACCTAAGATGTATACAATGAGCACTTTTAACATCTACCCCTTCCCCAAAAAGGAGCTCTCAATATTAATCCTAAATATAGCTCTGCGTGACCTCTGTCTGCTCTTAGCAGGTTTTAGTTTTTCAGATCTTATATTTGGTGTCTAATTTCCTAAAGTCCAAGAGACAGCTGTCTGGGGGCCTGAGAGCTAAGATGATGAACATGCAGATATCAAGGAAATGGTTTTCTTACAGAAACAGCTCCATTTAGATCTGAGCATTTCCTCATTCTTGCCTGACTGTAGAGCTTCATAAATTGCAATTAGTGCTAAATTCAGTCATATCCTTTCTTGCTGGTGGGGGTGGTTAGGTTTAACTTCTTTAGCCTGCTTTAATTTAAAACAGGCCAGATCTAATTAATCTCCAGATTCCAGTAGTTTGACATTTTAACTGTGTATCCTCTAGGAAAACAAAGTACACAGATATTTGCATATCAAACCAATGGAAAGTATTAAAAATCTTTTTTTAGCATTCAAAGAAGATTTGTTTTTATTTCTAGGCAGTAACACTTTCGATTTTAGGCATTGTTTCCTCATCAGTCTGAGAAAACAAAGCGTTTTGTCTACTCTTGAAGTTGGGGTTTCTAGAAGAGGATGTTACTTTTCTGCATATGGAAAGAGGAAATACCCTTGACTGGTTGATTGACTTCTTTCTCTTAGCATCTGCTTGGCTAAAGTTTAGGCTTCCTAAACTTGGTTGAATCTTGATGGTGCAAGTGAAATAGAAGATAAAGCAATTAACCACTTAAATTATGTTTGAAGTCAATCCAAGTATTCTAACATCTGGCATTTTCACATCCTGAACTATTGACGAAGACAAATCTACAGAGCAGAATATTGGTGATGAGCCAGTACCGAGCTGGGTCATTTAGGACGTGAACTAGACAGTTCGATTTCTAACACAGAGTATTTGGAATCCCTCTGGATGACTTATATCAGTGTTGTCAAATGGCTAAGCTGATAATTTTCAATCATGTCCAACTTGAAATACTGTTATGTAGTTTGATTTTATGGCATCCTCTTTCACTTTTATCTTCTATGTAGCAGTTTTGCACTTCAGTTAAGTGACTTTACACTTAACCAAACAACTGCATGCCACTTTGTTTATAGATTATTTTTTCTTCAAGTTAACTAAAAATCCTCTGATTTGCCCTAAAGGCAGTTTTGGAAATCATTGTATTAGAAATAAAGAACAGCAAGGAATCCCAGGGAGCATCTGGTCCTAACCCTTAGAGATAAGGAATCTGAGGCCAAGAGAGGCAAAGCGAACTGCCTAAACTCAAACAGCTTGTTCCTGGTTGTGGTAGACCAACTACAACATGGTTGTAATTGTTCTTGCCGCTCATGTCCACATCCACTGCCATATGCCTTTGCAGCTCCTTCCATAAAAAGGAGACATCTACTTCCCCACACCTTGAATCTGGACTTGCACTGCAACCTCCTTTGGCTGATAGAATACAGGAGAAATAAGGGTGCCAGTTCTGCAGCAATAGTTAACTAATATATAATTTTCTTTCTTTTTTGTTTTTTAAGCTCCCAGAGTATTCTAGAAAATCAGCAGTACTCAGATTTTTTTTTTCCTCAACTTCTGCTTCCAGCTACTTGGCAAATTTTCAAATATTTGATTTCTTTGCTTGTATGTTGTGCCACTTCTTTTACATCTTCTGCCTCATGAAGCTTTCTAAATGCGTTCTTTTCTGGTTTTGAGTTTTTAGGGACATTTTCAGCTGAGGTGGAATTTTTGATGGCGCTATTGGGCATTACTTTGTGGTACAAACTTTTAATCCACTTAACAGCTTCCAGCACATTAATTTTTTTGGCAGGCAGGTGATGTTGTCAGCTATGTCCATACTAGAAAGGCAAATTGCAGCAAGTGAGTAGCTCTTGGAATGAATAAAAAAAAATCTTTAACTAAGGGGGAAGTCAGCTTGCTGTGTTTGATAAATTTCAGTTCTTTGTCCCCTGAAGTCATGTATATTAGCATAAGGCTCGAATGGAACCATGTTATCTGAAAGCCTCTATTTATTTTGGATGATTTACTCACTTGGGGGGGGCAGGGAAAGGAAGCATGACATAATAAAATTAGCATTGAATTTGGTGATTGGAAATGTGAGTTTCAATTCTAGATCATCCACCTATTAGGTGTGTCACTTGAGAAGTCACTTAACTGCTTTTAATTCAGTTTCTTTCATTTTAAATTTCCAATTTACTTAGGGTTTTTTGTTTGTTTTTTTGAGAATAAGGTGAAGTACCTAAAGCATTTCGTAAGCTGCAAACTCTAATTTCTACTGCTCTTCTGAACTCTACATATTTTCAGTTGCTTATTGGACATTCTTTCCTGGATGTTCCACATCTAAAATCCATCTCCACACGCACTACTCAAGCTTTCATTTTCTCTTGACTTCCCTAATTCTATTCAATGACGCTAACATTTTCTCAATTACCTAGGTTTCAAATTACAAAATAAGTTTTTTATGCCTCTCTCTCATTTATTCCTCATAAGGCATTTACTTATGTATTAATTTATACAACCAGCAAATGCTTATTAATCACCTGCTCTTTTCTATTGCTGCATACCCTCCTTTCAGTCCCATCCCTATGTTTCAAACTAGTCTTTGCTCCATGTAATCTCTTTATTTCAAACTCTGCTCCTCTGGATTTGTCATCCACCTTGGATTCCTCAGCCTAGACCTTGACCACATTTTATCATTCTCTCTTAGTCTTCTCACCAGTTCCAGTGTCTCTTGTCTCTGGCAATAAGAACATCCTATTTCTAGTCTGTGCCCTTTAGGACCTCCCTCCTCACCCCCAATAGCCAGTGGTGCCACTAATCCAATTTATTCCCATTCCCGTCTCCTTGACAGAAGAAGAGAATCAGACACTCTGACACTGAGGGTATTACCTAATTGTAATAAGCCTTTCCTCATTTATGAAATAGGAGGGATACTGGCTACAAACTACCTCACTAGGTCATTGTGAAATGAGATACACATATGACTGGCACAGGAGAAGCACTCACAACCTACGAGTTCTTCCCAAAGACCTGGATGTGATTGTACAATGCTAAATGCAATACTCCCAGGCTTCCCTGGTGGCGCAGTGGTTGAGAGTCCGCCTGCCGATGCAGGGGACACGGGTTCGTGCCCCGGTCTGGGAAGATCCCACATGCCGCGGAGCGGCTGGGCCCGTGAGCCATGGCCGCTGAGCCTGTGCGTCCGGAGCCTGTGCTCTGCAACGGGAGAGGCCACAACAGTGAGAGGCCCGCGTACCGCAAAAAATAAATAAATAAATAAATAAATGCAATACTCCCCATCCTGCTGACAATTCAAAATAAAAGCATCTTAGAATCTAATTAAGGAGATGAGAACGACATGTTTAATACAATTTATGTATACGGATAGAGTATGAAATGCAGTGCAGGTGAGTGAGTACTAAGTATGAAGTAAGTTTACTTGAGGAAGACAAGCAGGTAGTGACTTGTAAAGAAACTAAGAGATATGAATTTGTGAAAAGAGAGCAAGAGAATATTTTAGGTGTGAAAAATTACACAGGAAAATTCTCAAGAGCAAAACAAAGTGTGACATTGGGGCACTGGCCTGATGAAATGGAGACAATGGCTTTTAGGTTAAAGACTGTGGCACCAGGTACTGCAGACTTCAATTCTTTAAGACTTCATCTTAAAGAATTTGTAAATCTTTTGATAATGTATTAAACGTTATCTCTAAATCCACTTCAAATGCATTGTTTTAAATGTGAAATAATATTTGTGGAAGGAAAAATTTGGCTACATTGAAGCAACCATCCTTCCAAGGGAGGTTTTTCTCAATTACTCAATTATTTATGAACATTAATTCCCTTCCCTTTCTATGTGAATTGGGCTAGAAAATCACAAATGTGTCCTTGGGTTTGTCTAATTCAGGTCCTGCATATTTTACAAATGAGGAACAGAGAGAGGGAGGTTAAATGTCTTTCACAAGGTCGTAGCTAGACAGTGGCCAAGACGAAACTTAAACTTCTCTCCAGGTTTTCAATCTCATGCCTTAAAAAATATACTGAAGGACTTAGGATAGTCAAGATGATATTAAAGACAAAGAGCAAAGCTGGAGTACATCCACTACCAGATAGCAAGACTTGCTCTAAAGCTATAGTAATTAAGAAAGTGTATAATTGGCACAAAGATTGACCAGTGGAATATGATAGAGATTCCAAAAACATGTCTATTGATACTTGGAAACAGTGCCTTGATTTGATAAGGGTGCCAGTTCACTTCAACAGAAAATCGATGGTCTTCTCAAAAAATAGCATTGGGTCAACTGGATGTATCAGTGAAAAACAGACAAGCAAAAAGAACGTAGAATCCTACCTCGAATTCACCAAACAGAGAAATTAATTTGAAATGGATCACAGACATTACGTATGAAAGCTAAATCCATCAAGCTTCTTGAATAAAACATAGAGAATATCCTCATGACTTTGAAATAGGTAACGATTCCTTAACTAAGACACAAAAGCCACTAACAAAAAGGAAAGATTAATAAATAATTAAATTTAATTGTTTAATGAATACATAATTTAAAAATGCTCTTTAAATGACAGCAGATGAAAATCAAGCCACAGGCTTGGAAAAGATTGATGTAATACACGTGTGTGTGTGTGTGTGTGTATTTGTCAGTGTTCATCAACAGAATATAAAGAACTCTTACAAATAAATAAATAACTCTTACAAAGAAATAATTTAGAAATAAATAACTCTTACAAAGAAAAAAATACCCAGACAACTCAATTAAGAATGGGTGAAAGATTTGAACAAACATTTCTTAGAGTCGAAAAGGCTAAGAAACATGAAAAGGAGTTCAACATTGTTAAAACCACAATTAAAACACACATGCCAGGGTTTCCCTGGTGGCGCAGTGGTTGAGAGTCTGCCTGCTGATGCAGGGGACGCGGGTTCGTTCCCCGGTCCGGGAAGATCCCACATGCCGCGGAGCGGCTGGGCCCGTGAGCCATGGCCGCTGAGCCTGCGCGTCCAGAGCCTGTGTTCCGCAACGGGAGAGGCCACAACGGTGAGAGGCCCGCGTACCGCAAAGAAACACACACACACAGATGCCAGAACAGCTAAAATTAAGAAGGTAAGTTACAGCTCAATTTTTAAAAATTGGCAATGGTGTTATTTCCTGAAACAAATAGTTTACCATTAGAAATCTTGGAGGAAATTTTGCCTCATTTCTCTTAGGCTAATAAATACTTCAAACGTTTGCTCTTGTCATCCCAGCACCATAGCTCCCAATCCTTGTGTCATCATGGCCCACACAGACAATGCTGATATTTATGGCACCTGGTACGTTACACAGCCGGAAGGGACAGGTCTGGGATTTCTAGTTCCTCGAGCCCCTGCCTGGTGGCCTGGATGCATATCAGTATTTTGGATTGGCCAACTCTGTGAAAATAAACACTGTTTTAGCATCATTAAACAAAGCATTGGCATAAGGCAGATACGGTCTGAGGTTGTTCTGGACAATGGTACATAAAAAGAGAAATTCAACAAGTAGACACTGATGGCTGTTCTGTGGCACATATTTTCCTTGATACTAAATTTATACTGTACCAAAAGCAAAGAGATTAACAGTAGACAACCATGTGTACTTCCTAGTGTCATGAAATCTTACCAAGGAAAAGCCTTTCAATTTAGTTGAGAAAAAGGTTGTATTCCAGAGTCAGTAGCATCATGCAGCTCACACGGAGTGCTCTCTGGAGCTAGTGAGCAGATCTTCTCTTGAAATTTATTGGATAGAAGATACTAGTTATATTTGCTATTACCTATATATATCTTTTATACTAAATTAAAATGTTAAAGGTCTATTAATGGAAAAAATGACAATTTTATTTGTAGTTATACTGCTTCCTTTTTTTTTTTTTTTTTTTTTTTGCGGTATGCGGGCCTCTCACTGTTGTGGCCTCTCCCGTTGCGGAGCACAGGCTCCGGACACGCAGGCTCAGCGGCCATGGCTCATGGGCCCAGCTGCTCCGTGGCACGTGGGATCCTCCCGCACCGGGGCACGAACCCGTGTCCCCTGCATCGGCAGGCGGACTCTCAACCACTGTGCCACCAGGGAAACCCCATCCTTTTAAGTTAAATACACTTTTTCCATTTAGTTTAGTGTTGTTAGATATTTTAAAACTCATTTATTCCAGTTTGCTCACAAAGTTTAAAGCCATCTTCCATTCATTGCAGTTTTCTACAGGAGTTTGGAAAAAGATGCAAGAACCTTGAGACCTTGAGATTATTCAATTCTATGCCATATGCCTTACAGATGAAATTGAGGCACAGAGATATCATTTATGGATATCATTTATGGGTCATTCTTCTCCCACTCCCACTAGAATATCCCTTTAAGAAATATTTTTCTTCTCTACCGTATCTGTAAATCACTACTTTCTAAAATGTATCTTTTAAAAGTCCCCAAATCTTATTCTTTATCAAATTCTAGTTTGGTTGCAAGAAACATTGACAATCTTTACCAGATAAAGCTAGAAATCTCAGCATTTCAAAACCAACACATTTCTGTAAACATGTATCTGACAAATATGGCTCTCCCTAGCTGTTCTTCAAAATCTGTCCGTGAAAAGTTAATATTTATTGTTTGTTACAAGAATGTACTTTCTCTTTCTCCTCTCCTCTCTTCTCCCTCCCTCTCCCTCTTCTCTCCCTTTCTCTCTCCCTCTCTTTTCCTTTGATACTAGATGATTTAAAAATGGGAAAACAATGTTATCTTGGTTAACCAGCTAATAGAGATGATGGTAATACTGCCTATGCATTATTTCCAAAATGTTGGGTATTTTATGTTCTACTATTCTAATTAGCTTCTTCAAAATTCATGGCTTTACATCTGTCCTTTGTTTATGAAATTTTAGAAATGGACCAGAAACAATAAATGATTATTTATTGAGTTAAGACATTCCTTTGCAATGAAAAAGATGGTGTGATTTATAATTATTTCAATTTAATTTAAGGAAGTGTCACCTGGGGATATGGGGGTCTCAGAATTGTCTGTACTATAATTTCATGCAGCAGTCCACAAATTTGAATATAAACATTAGATTTACCTCTATCTAACTTGAAAGGCATTTCCTCTCCCTCACTCTAACTTTACCATTTTCCCTGCTCTGAAATATCCATCACGAGTATCAGGAGCTAGAGGGATTCTAGATATCCTCCAGACCAGAGTTTTCAACTGGTGTGTACAACTGGTGTACTGGTGTGTACAACTGGTGTGTACCTGCTGATACACTGTGAATGGTTATAGATGTGTTGAGATAGCATCTCCTTGGAACCTGAAGTGGCTGGTAGGGCCTTGAGGAAACTTCTGTTTTTTGTGTGTGCTTTTATGTAAAAAATGTTGAGAAAGACTTAGTCTATCTCTTTTGTTTCGTTGATAAAGAAGCTGAAAAACCCTTTGAGTTTGGGAGGCTTTGTCACGAAGTCCCTTAGTTCTAGGTCTAGGTCTAGAATCCAGATCTTGTGGCTTCTGCTCTGATGTACTTTGGTCATGACACACACTTCCTTCCTTCTCTTCGAGTGAGACAGTGAAATTTAGTGGCTGCTCGTGTTACGCACTTTAATTGGAAGACGTGACCAAACTAATTCATGCTAGCAGTCTGCTGAATTCTTCCTGGAATTCACTTTATACACTTCGGTATCAATTTATATAAACAGATTTTAAGACAGATTCTATCATCACTTTTTTTATAGAAGTGGGAAATCAGCATTCAGAGAAGTTAAGTGACTTGTCAAGGATTTCATAGTAAGTTACAGAATTCAAATGCAGGTCTGTCTGGTTCCAAAGCTTAAGATCTTTGCACACTACCATAATAACTACCTGTTGGAATGAAAAGTAACTGTCATCTTACAGCGTATAGAAATTATGTCTGCGGAGGATATAGATAAAACACAGTTAATTTTCAGCATCTGAGAAAAGAAGGATGTGAAGGGAGGCAATAGGGGCATTTGCTGTGCCCACCAGGACCTATTCTGCCCTTTGAATTAGCCATGACTTTTGGGGAGTGGGTGCCTGGTATAACATGAAACACCTCAGAGACCTTTTGCAGAAAGAATCTTAGGATATTTTATTGTTTTTATTGCTTCTACCAGATATAAGTATTAGGAAAATTTCAAGTTGAAGAAAAAGTACAGAGAGAAAATTTTTACAAAGATTTAAAAAGTTAGATACTACAGTTTTATCTTTGGATTCTCCCAATAGCCACCTCCTCCCAAATGACAGGAGTCCATGAAACAGAAGGATTACAAGGAGGGATCTCTGACTCTAAATTGTACCACAAATAGGTAGTTTGAAGAAACAAGTTCTCTAATCATTGTATGTGGGAAATAACTGATGTCTTAAAACAAGCAAATGATCTTGCTGTGATTTTTGTCAAAGAGTATTCTTCTTGTATTTTCTTCTAAGAGTTTTATAGTGTCCGGTCTTACGCTTAGGTCTGAAACTAACACAACATTGTAAAGCAACTATACCCCAATTTTAAAAATTGGGAAAAAAACCAAGCAAATGAGAATCAGAGAGAAAAAATTAACAGCAAAATACCATGGCACGTGGATTTGGCCTTTTAGAAGCTATTGAAAGATTTCAGGCTTTCCTTGGACGGATGGCTGACTCTTGATCTGAGGAGGAAAATGAGCCCAGAACTTCCTGTTGTGCTGGAATTCAAGAAACTCTGAGAATGTGAAGATGTTCTTTGCTAGAATACAATTACTGAAAGTCTGTCAATGGCCAAAGATAGGACATAATTGGGCATCAAGAATATGGGAGATGGGCTTCCCTGGTGGCGCAGCGGTTGAGAGTCCGCCTGCTGATGCAGGGGACACGGGTTCGTGCCCCGGTCCGGGAAGATCCCACATGCCGCGGAGCGGCTGGGCCCGTGAGCCATGGCCGCTGAGGCTGCGCGTCCGGAGCCTGTGCTCCGCAACGGGAGAGGCCACAGCAGTGAGAGGCCCGCATACCAAAAAAAAAGATCATTGGGGAATTTAACTATGGAAAGTGCTTTGGCTATCTTGTCATATAACAAACCACCCCAGGATTCAGTGGCTTAAAAAAACAATAATTTCTTTTCTCACAGTCTTGTAACTCGGGCAGGCCTCTTGGGGGACAGCTCTCTGCTCCATTTGGCATAGCTACGGTGGCTCGTCGGGGACTTGGAGATTTACTCCCAAGATGGTCTCTCCTACAGCGCTAGCGCACTGGCTCTGTCTGCCAACTTGGAGAGCAGCTGGGGCCGTCACAGGAGCCTTCAATGTTCCTTCATGTAGGTATCTCTATGTGCTGCTTGACCTTCCTCACAACAGGACAGATGGGTTCAAAGAAGAAGGAAGTGGAAGTTGGCAGTCCTCTTAAAGACTAGGCTTAGATCGAGCGCAGTGATACAGCTGCCACATTCTAGAAACTTATCAGTGTAGTCACAGCCTCAGCCTCATTCAGGGGATTGGAGAAATAGACGCCCTCTCTCTGCGGGGGGTGTGACATAAGGAGGTTGTTTGAAGTTATCAAGGAATAATGTTTAAGTGTAGCAAGGGCATTCTGATTATCTAAGAAAATTTCAAAAAAATTTTAGAGATACAAAGTGAAGGTATGTAGGAGTGAAATGGCTTTTTGTTTGGGGTTTAAAATATTTTAGCAGGAAAGAAGAAGGATAAGGATAAAACAAAATATCTTGATAATTTTTTTTCATATAGGTGATGGAAATACAAAGGTATTATTTATTTATTTATTAACATCTTTATTGGAGTATAATTGCTTTACAATGGTGTGTTAGTTTCTGCTTTATAACAAAGTGAATCAGCTACACGTATGCATATATCCCCATATCTCTTCCCTCTTGCATCTCCCTCCCTCCCGCCCTCCCTATCCCACCCCTCTAGGTGGTCACAAAGCACTGAGCTGATCTCCCTGTGCTATGCGGCTGCTTCCCACTAGCTATCTACTTTACATTTGGTAGTGTATATATGTCAAAGGTATTATTGAACTCTACTTTTGAGCATGTGTGACAATTTTTTAAAAATATTGGGATTTGAAGTAATGTTATAACTCCTAAAAGAGACCCTAAGGAAGAGATTCAAAGTTTTAGTTTCATCTGGTTTTGATTAAATTTTAATATTACATCTTCTCAAAATATACCTTAAATAATACTCCCCACAGGTACTAACTTTGAGAAAGTATGCAGAAAGAGCGAACCTTACAGGGGTGCTTAGGCTGTTGGTAGGAATCATAGAAAGGCAGCTAAACACAGAAGGCTGCTTGACATCAGTGCCTATGATGTCTGATTCTTTCATCCAAGAGTGTGAGGACTTAATGCTTTGAGCTTCTGCATCGATATTCAGACCCTGAAGGGAAGGGAAAGGGAACTGCAGCCAGTGCCCACGACTCTGACCTCACTGACCCTCTGCATCAGTGCCAACAACTGTCAATCTGCAGACCAATTCTTATATGAGAAGAACAGCTCTAATTAATGAGTAAGCACTCAGTCAGGTAGTCTGTTACATGAAATTCAAAGCTTTCTTAGCTAATAACATTCCAAAGCAGAAGTTGCCAATGCAACTCTCCACATATTCCTAATTAAAGGATAAGGGACTATTGTAGATGTGCTTTCCGGGAGTACTAGAAATAAATGTGGCTTAAAGGAAAAATAAGTCTGGGACCAGCTGAAGAATAAGCCTGTTTGCAAGATGTAAATTTAACTTTGCAGCAATTCTACCTTAGCATTTATAGTCAAAAGAATGAAAAGCAGGGACACACATAGAGTTATGTACACTCATGTTCATAGCAGCATTATTCACAATAGTCAAAAGGTAAAAGCAACCTAAGTGTCCATCAACAAATGAATAGGTAAACAAAATGTAGTACACATATACAATGAATATTATTTAGCCTTAAAAAAGAAAGAAATTCTGACACACACTACAACATGTGTGAGCCTTGAAGACATTATGCTGGGTGAAAGAAGCCAATTAACAAAAGACAAATACTGCATGATTCCACTTAAATGAGGTATATAGAATAGTGAAATTCTTAGAAAGTAGAATGGTGGTAGGGGCTGGGGGAGGGAGGAATTGGGAGTTAGTGTTTAATAGGTATAGAGTTTCAGTTTTATAAGACAGACAAATTCTGGAGATGGATGGTGACAATGTTTGCACAGCAATGTGAATATACTTAATGCTACAAAACTGTACATTAAAAAATGGTTAGAATGGAAAATTTTAAGCTATGTATATTTTACCACCATAAAAAGTGCTTATCTCAGTATCTTTCTATATAAGAGATCCAACATTATTTTAATTAATGGAAGAGATAAAAGGCACGGGAAGTGGGGAGGCACATGGTACCAGAGCCTCAAATTAACCCTTTGAAGAGAATGTGTTACTTTTATATTGGAGGATGACATTTTCTTCAGGGTGTGTTTCATATTCTCAATTTAGTTAGGTAGGCCTATGATTATTTTCACTGCATTCTTCTTCCAGGTTTTAGGAATATTATTGTCACCTTTGAAATCTCTTTACAAAGATCATGGTAAGTCTTATTCTCTCATTTTGTTAGTCAGCGTTCCTCATTAATTTAGAAAATTGTTCAATAAAGACCCATCTCATTTGATAATGGTCTGTGAATCCTGGGATTATGGCAGGGATTTTACTTCGTAGTAATCTCCCAGAACTGTCCAAACAGCTGTGGAGGCAAGAGAGAGCTACAGGGGGCACAGCAACAGGGGGCTAAATCTGACCAAAATGAATCTTTTCTGCTTTTCGCTGGTAAGTGTTTTTTTATATGCACCATTTATATCCTCTTTTTTATTTTATTGTATGGAATTCGGGTTTACCCTAAACTTCCTAAGTGTTATACTAATACATTTTAAGGTCTCATAAGAGAGTCCACATCAGGAAAAGGAGGAAGCATGTTTTCATTAAAGAACGTAAGCCGACTGTATTCAGAGGCAAGTAATATACAAAAAAGTATATATTTATCTATAACAATGACTAATTACTTAAAATTTTTATACTGAATTTCTAAGTGGAATATGTAAATAGTATTTTTGAGGAACTATTTTCTTTTTTTTAATTATTGAATATGAGTTTTTTTTTCAAAATATGCTGCATTTGGGTTGCTGGTTTTGCTTTGGGACATTCCTAGGAATCAAAATTTCTTCTTTATTGTTTGAGTAATGAATTCTGTTCGATGTTGGTTTGGTTAACCTACCATGAGGCAGCTTTCTGAGTTACACAGCACTGTAAATGCAAGGTACAATAGATTAATCCACTCCTGCAGATGTGCTCATTCAGGGTATAAGCACCTCTCAAATTCTTTTTTACATTATTGCTTTTTTTTTTTCTTTAGCCTGAAGTGGATCAGTGGAAGTTAGCAGGTAGTCATAGATCTGGAAATACTTTATAACTCTAACCTGCAATTGTGACCATCTGCTAATGCAGAAAATGGATTTCAAAAATAATTTTATTCATTTCTATATGTGTTTACAGCAGGGTATTATGCCTATTCATTGGTTTTTCAAGATGTCTGTGGGAGATCCCTGTCATTTGAGGAAATAAAGTGGTTTACTATGATGTTTGTTTTCTTTCCAAATTGCAAAGAAGATTAACGTAAGTGCTAGAGATGGCGCTGACATAGGTTGTAATACCTAAACAAGAGGCAGTTTAAGTCAAGATAAGGGATTTAATCTTAGAGCATCTTGAAAAATAAAATGCAATTGTGAGTGGTGGCAGGCTGAATCACTGAGTTCAGTTTGCCTATATAGTCCCAATTTACAAAATAAATGCCAGTGCTCAACTTTGCTTTGTGCCATATAAATCTGACTGGAGAAATCCCATTTCGGGTGATTTAAGTGGTATTGTGCATTCTTCTCTAGTTGCTCTACAAGAGCTATATGAGGTTTACATGAATATACTTCCCATGGAGAGAGGCAGTGTAGCGGCACAGATGATTGTGTTCTGAAATCACTCTAAATGGTACTATAATCAGTATGCTAATGTTTCTATAACATAGCATAGCTCAGCATACTGTGGCATACACTTTGTAATCCTGCTACGAAAGACATATAACCACATAATGAGCATGATTGTCTTTCTCTGTAATATAGGCAAGAAGGCACATACTCAAAAAGGATTGCTTCAAAGCTATGCCTCATGGACTCAATTTGACTGCAACTCTTTTCCATCTTTTAAAGTTATCCTTAAAAAGTTCCTTGCTCAGAAACATATTGGATTAGGCTGAGCCATCATGAACACTAACTGAAATTATGTAAGCATTCCAAAGTTTATATGTGATCAAAATTAATTACTGCTTTGATAAGAAAATGTCCACAAGGTACTTGGGGAAAAAAATCAAAACTATTTTAGGTATTTTTATTCCTTCCTGGGGAATAAATAAATAACGTTATTTAGCGTATGGGCTCTCAACCAGGGTGTTGTGACACCCTACTGTGCTGTTATGAGCTGTGAAAAAGGGGCGGGGTTACAGTTTTTGCCAGGAATTTGTGCATAATTCAAAACATATTTTATCTGTGCCTGTAGGAATGTGAACATATGGGACACAGCATTTTAAAAAAGAGATTTAAAACTACTGATTTAGTGGAACATTTACAGAATTAAAAAGTGGAAGTGGATATAAATATATTGACCTTTAAATCTCTAGGAAGGAGGTGATTTAAAATATTGAGCATCACCTAAAAATTAGCACTAAGGAAAGTCAGTGAAAGAGTTAAACTTCTCTTAAGTGTAGGGGGAAATTGTAAATCTTTTAGTAAATGGGGTTTTTAAGAGAAATATAAAGCCAAACTTAATGAACTACCCATTTTGAACCAAGGATACTATAAATAATCCATTAAAGGTGATTGGTATTATTTTGGATCTATAAACTCCAAACGGGGTCTATCTTTCAAAAGGGAGGCAGAAATATCCTTTTATGTGTGCCACTCTGAATCCAGAATTTTTCTTAGAGTTTTACATCGTGATGAGGTTTTTAGAAAGCTTGCTCATTAGAAGCAAGGTGATTTTCTTGTTGAGCTCATCATATAGTTACAGAGTTTAATTTGACTTTGTAACCCAATAAGGCTACAAATCAATTATCCCTGAACCATTCCTTCAGTGATTCAAAATGCTGCCTTTATGTTTATTTGGTTTATATATTTTATCCCAATGGTTTATCTCCATCCTTCTCTTTATGACTGTTCTACATACTATTAAGGTAATTCTAACGCCAACTAGATACCTTACTCAGAATACCCTCTCCTTGTCTTTCTTCAAAATGTGGACTTCTAAAGTCTCTGTGCTTCTATATAAATACAGAAGCATCTTATCAAGTTATATGAAAATCTTTGATAGGATTTTGATTAAAATGAATTTGAATTTTACACCTTTAGGGGAAATTGACTTCATTATGAGGTTGAGGCCTCTCATCTGCAAATATGGATAGCTCTTCATTTATTCTAATCTTCTTTCATGGTCTTTAATGATGTTTTATAATTTTCTCTATAAAATTCTTTTTTAAAGAATTTTTTTTAATTTAATTTATTTTTTTTATACAGCAGGTTCTTATTAGTTATTTTATACATATTAGTGTATATATGTCAATCCCAATCTTTCGCTAACTTTATTGTTAGCAGTCTAAGAATTTTGGTTGCTGTTATTATTATTTTTCCTGATTTGCTTTTGCTGATTTATAGATACATTATTGATTTTCAGATATTGATACTGCAAATAAGTAGTTTTGCTGAATTTCTAAAATTCTGGTAGTCTGTGGTTTTTAATGCAGGTAATCTGTAAGTTTTCCTCTTCTTTAGCAATTATACCATTCTCAGCTTCTCTCTCTCTTTTATAACATTGACAAGTAAAAACACTATAATGGCAGGCATCCTAGTCTTGTTTCTAACATTCATTTAATTACCTTTAATTGCATCTTCCTGAGGTTTTTGATAAATAACTCTAATGAGGTTGAGGAAGTCCTTCTTTTCCCAGTTTGCTGAGATTTTATCAAGGATGAATAATAATAAATCTTTCAAATGCCTTAGAATATTTATTGAAATTATAAGCTTTCTTTTAAACACGTTACAGTATATTTAAATATTGAAACATCTTATATTCCTGTATTAAACACTAAATGGCCATGGTATATTTTAAAATACATTACTAAATTTAATTTTGTTAACACTACATTTAGGATTTCTTAAAACTATAAGTAAAATTAGTTCATAGTTTTCTTGAAATGACGAGAAATATCTGTCATTTTATTTTTCTAGAATTCCTATTAATCTGATGTTGTAATGCCTCAAAACGTCCTCCACACTTTTACCCGAATATTTCATGTGTTTTCTATTTATCCTTTTATGCTGCACCCTGGGTGAACTCCTCAGCATTTGCTAATTCTTTTGAGAGGTCCAGAGTTCATCCCAATTTTTGATTATTTAACACAAATTTCTATGATTACATTATTCATTTTCAAGACTTTTTAATTATTTAGTGTTTGTTTCCTTTCTGCCTGTTTTGGTTTCATCATAGGTTATTTATTTTTAATTGTATATTCCGTTTTTATTTAGCTCTGTGAAGATGATAAATATTTTTCCTGAAATTATTTTTCATCCATTTTATGATTTTAATTTCATCTGGAATGGAAATGGCTTTATTTTCAGATTGTCAATTCAGTTGACTCTCTTTCTCAGCATTCGATCCCTTCCTGTGTTTTGGCTAATGTTGAACGATAACTCTTTTTCTCTTCTCTCTCTGTGTGTCTCTCTGTGTGTCTCTTCTCTGTCTCTCCCTCTCCCACTCCTCTCCCTTTCACCTCCATCCTCCCCTCTCTCTCTCTTCTCTCCTTCCTGGCCTCTTTACACTTCTCCATTTGGTTGTAAGGCATAAATCTCCAGTCTCTCCGAGGCCCCAGTTAAGAACCAAGGCTTACATTGCTGGTCCAGGGATCTCATCCCAAGGTGATATTTGATGTATTACTGATCCATTACCGAGCCAGCTGGCAGCTTGTTTCTGATCTCAGTGTGCCAGCTGCATTGTTGAATTTTGCTTTTCTGACCTACAGCTTCCTAGAAGCAAGAGCCCCAGAAGCTATGGGTAGGAGATATTTTCAATCTCTTTTCATAGCTGTGGGTACTGCTGCAGCCCATGGATTTCAGCACAGAGTTTGCTTTATGTGGAGGAAAGCTATTACACATTACACCACCAGGCCCAAGGTCCATCAAGGCTGCCCGTTTGTGGGTGAACAACTAATAGGTCCAAAGCTTAACTTCCATTCACCACTTTGTGCTTCTGTTAGGTTTTTGGTTTCCCTACATGTTTAGGTATTTAGAGCACAAATGTCTTAGGGCTTACTTAAGTCTTTCAAATTTTCCCAATAATTTGCCATGTGTTTGGAGCAGAAGTTACTTGAATTATGGAACTGTAGAACACATTGGTTGAAATTTTTAAAGGTAGACAATGTGAATACAATTCAATCTTAACTTTGCTTGTATCTTAATAAAATATATTTTTAAAGATGAGAACATTTTCAGTGCAACACTCATTGTTTAAAGCAAGAAAACTTTTTCATAATCCAGCAGACCTTTGTTTTGATGCCACCATTATCAGCCTCCCCAGTTACTATGTCTAGAAATTTTCAATATATTAATATACCTCTTTCCCTTAAGGTTGTTTCCAGATGACGCCATAACTAGACCAATTCTGTCTTAAAAGGAAAAAAAACATAAGAAGTCAATTCAGTTAAGTTTGCTTCCCAAATACAAAGGGGATTTAACATAGAGTTTACAATGGTTTTAAATGCAAACTCATACATTTTAAAATTCATTATTCCATGAAAATATAAAAACAAATGAACAATATTATTGATTAAGATAAATACTGTAAACATTAATATGAATGCCTTTATTGTACTTGTGAAATACTTTTGCTGTTTCAAAGCAAACGCTGTATTCATTTCATCCTGAGAGTTCCTCTGTAAGGTGGATAAAACTGCAGCTTTACAGTTGAGGAAGCTGAAGTATAACAGATTGTGTTTCTTATACAAGGACATGTACTAATTAGTACTAATTAGTACCCTAATTAGAGGGATACATATAACTAAAACCTATGACCTGACACCCAACACAGTTTATTGGTGTCCAAATAAGTCTTTATTTAGTACCTCGAACTTTATGTCTTCATCATGCTTCTTGAGAAATTGCCACATTTTGTGCATGGCTCCCCAACACTTAGAGTTTTGTTTGAATTCCTGGCTCTGTAATAAGTGCTAAGAATGCCTCTCTTTACTGTCTTGTTCACTGTTGGACACTGGCATACCATAAACTCGTAATCCCAATGCACGGGATCATTTAGATGGGGTACTGTATAAAGGTGGGTAGATGGTTAGATGACTTTTCAATGAAAATTATCATTTTATTTTTCCTTGACTCAGAAATCTCTTTATTCCAGGAGGGCTCTATGGACAGCTTATATGAGCCAGTCCCAGAACAACAACCTCACCAAGAGGGAACTTCTGGTAGAACTGATTCTCTTTTCTCACCCTCTGGGGAAAATGGAAACTTACACAACAATCTCTTCATGGTGAGTGAACCTTGAATGGATTACCTCTTCTCTATTATATATTTAGAATCACTTGCTTAATGAAATCTGTTAATACAGCAAAAAGACCCTGTTTTCAGAAAGTTCTTCATTTACTTTTAGTTTCTGCTTTGCTCTTCACTGTGTCTCTTACATGATTTTGGCTTATTAGTATGAACTACCATTTACAAAGTATGCATTAGGTGATTATATAACTTAAGTCACTTAACCAAAAGCAACCTTATGACAAAGAAATAATTGTATTGTTTTCTAGATGAGGAAATTGCAGGAGAGAAATACAACATAATTTGTTAAAGACTATAAACCATTAAGTGGTAAATCTGGCAAGTAAATATATATATGCCTGCATCAGCAGTTTACTGGTATACCAGGTTTTTGGGGTGGATGCGGGGAACCTGAGATTTGTATAATAGCCTTTGCCAGTTTCCATGGTGTGAATGCTCCTGCCATGGTTGATTTCAAGCTACCAATGGTTTAATTACAGGCTTACAATACCTGAATATTTAATTATTCATTCTCTCTAGTGTCAACTCCAGCACACCTCTGGCTGATTTAAAGTCTGTGCTAACCACTTTACTGAGCTGCTTCTTAAATTTATGGACACACACCATCAACGTACTTACAAAATATTGAGTATTACTAGAATGCAAAGGCAAATGGTTTTTGTGAATTATATTTATAATTACTAGAGGCATAGAGTTCTCCGTGCTCAGCAAAGTTGACTCTGTTCCTGTTTTACAGTGCAGGCTGTTTTCTTAGTCAGTTGTGCTGTATTTGTGTTAATCCCATTCTAATAAACGTATGCGGCTTCTATTGTGACTTAGGACAATATAAAAGATTCTATGTCTGCAGCAAATAAAGAACTTCTCTATACTTGTAGATTTAGATGCCACCTCTTACCCTTGCAATCACACATTTCCCCAATAACAAAAAATAATATTAACTACACTAGATGATGTTATATATGAAATTACCTGTTGATCCTTACAATAAACCTTTACAGAGGTTTAGAAATGTTGAGAAAGGCTAAATAACTTTCCCAGTTAAAAAGAGGATGACCCAGGATTCAAACCCAGATATTTTTTTGCTCTAGAGAAAGGGTTAGAGTAAAATACCTTCGAGTTTTGTACTTGCCTGTACAGCTGCCAGTTTTATTCTTCGGGGACATTGAAAACTTCTTATTTTCCCAGCTTCCAGAATGTTTCTGTTTCCCAGAAACTTAGATCAACTGAAAGGTAATGTACTGTAAGTTAGTAAACAAGTTCAATAATAAGTCTCAGTAAGTAAATATAATTTTAAAAATTTAGTGCAGTGGAAACTCTTCCCTCAACTCTGTATACTTTTTAATACCCAGAAGATATTGATGTTGACAGATATGCTTAAGAGGAAGCAGCAATACATTTTACATCTTAATGTGAGAGACAGAGAGAGTCCATTTACAGTGATACTGTCAATTGACATTGCAAAATGTTTGGAAGCATTTTTACGCTACAATTAAAAAGAAAAATTGAATAGGCTGAAAAGCCTGAAGATATTCCCTTAAACACGTGAGTTTAATAAGTATGCATGAAAAATAAACAAGTTCATGGCCAACCAGTCTAATAGGATTGTTATCAAACTTCATCTACACTGCAAAAGTAGATGAGAATAATAAAAACATGATTTAAATTGCTACAGCTCTCTCTCTTTCTGTCTGTATATTTCTGTCTTTCTGCATATATAATTAAATACTGAGGTATATATATATATACATTTTATATATACATATATAATATATATACTCACTAATTTTAAAATATATACATATATACAAACATAAATGTGTGTGTGTGTATACATATATATATATATATATATATATATGTACTGAAAAACAACTGGTTCAATTATTGATTCTACTATTCAATTGGTGAATTATACCAGTTGTATCAAATTATCATTGATACCTACTTTATTCCTAATTAAAGTGATTCCACAGCTTGGATAAAAGAAGGTTAGTCTTTTAATAATGAAATTTAGTGATTTAGAACTTTCCTCCTGACTTTCCATCTAAGCCTCTGAAGAATGGATGCTTTTTTTCTCCTACTTTCACTCCTCACTTTCCTTTTTTTTTTTTTTTCAAGGAAAAAAAGATTTGGACCAGTTTTAATAGAATTGGAAATAGATTCTTCTTTTGGATTATGAAAACATCCCTAAAGTTAATGGAGTTATTCCTCAAGTTCCGAGAGTCCTCAGCCCAAATGTATTTGTAATTTTAATTTTACTGGAAAGGAGAGGTGCTCTCAAACTTAAACTCTTTACACCCAACCCGACAGCATATCTAGTTGTTACAGTGGAAATTTGTAGCCCATACTAAAAATGTCACTTGCCCCATGAATTGAAAAGAAAAACCAAAATGAAAAAAGAATCCTAGGCTTCTTGGCTTCCCTTAAAGCTATTTGATTTATGCATACTTATTAGGAGCTTTGCTATGTGGAAAACACCATGTTAATCAAAATGAGGAGTTACACAGGTGGACGGAAGATGCTCCAGAGTCCCAAAGCAGATGATCAGTTGTGGACCAACTGCACAATTAAGGATGGAGAAGGCATTTAAGGGAAAGAAGTTAATGTTGGGATTTTAAATGAAGAACATCAAAAATATCTAGTTTACATTTTAATTGCAGTTCTAGGAGGGGTTGGTAAGGGAGAGCTGGTCTAAAGAGAAATTGATTTAAAATGAGACTCTATTAAATTTCATAAAGATAAATAATAAGAGATCCACTTATAGTATATGGCAAAGCCAGAGAGTTTTGGAGGTCTTCTGCCAAAAAAAAAAAAAAACTAGCTATAAAGTTTGACAGAGTGAACGATCATGCAACTAAATACACATGCTGAAAGAAAATAGACTAACATACTAGCCTCACTGGAGATCGACTACTTTATCATTACATTGGTTAAAATGTAGGCTGTTACTCCTTGATCCTCTACCTATTTTAGCACCTCTTTATTATGTCTGAAGCTAATAAAGGATCTTGAATTAGAAAAAAAGTAAGAACATAAAATGTTTGTACCTCTGCCAATTGCGGTTAACAGGATCAAGCCTGAATTATCAGGCTTGCCACCTATATTGATTGAAGTTAGCAAATAATTGTCAATTTTCCACTTCATTTTGTATCTCATAAATTAAATTGGTAAGATATTTGAACCTTTTCAAAAATGAGCTTAAATGTGGAACAGGGGAAATGTCTCTATTACTTGTATGTTGCACAAATATTCATTCAATGACTACTGAATGAATGGATCAGTGAAGGTTCATTAATCAAACTAAGGAAAGTCTTAATAATGCAGAATGTATGATGCAGTGTCATACGTGAGCCCTGGAGCTGGGCAGATATGAATTCTCATTCTAGCTCTGCACTTACCAGCTATTTGACTTGGGAAAGTTGCTTAAATTCTCTAGACCTCAGTGTCCTCTTCGTAAAATGAGGAGAACAATCCTAGGTATGGATTCAGCTTAGTTCAGTTTCAGAGAAGAGCATTCCTTCTTGCTACTGAGCACCGGGGTTAGAAGGGCAAATATGTCACTGTAGAGCTGCGACTAGAACTCCTGCCCCAGGCGGCCTGTGTGTGTACTGCCCATGAGCTAAGAACAGCTTTTACATTAAAGCAATTTTTTTTAAAACAAAAATAGAGAAGACCATGCCATAGAAACTGTATATGGCCCACAGAGCCTAAAATATTTCTATCTGACTTTTCAGGGAAAAAGTTTGCTGACGCAGGGAGTGACATTTTTAAAAAGAGAAACAGGTGGACATTTATTTAATAATGTATTTAAGCAAGTATATCTAAAAGATTATTCTTTCAACATGTAATTATTATAAAAAGTTAATTATATATATATATATATTTTTTTTTTTTTTTGCCATATGCGAGCCTCTCACTGTTGTGGCCTCTCCCGTTGCGGAGCACAGGCTCCGGACGCGCAGCCTCAGCGGCCATGGCTCACGGGCCCAGCCACTCCGCGGCATGTGGGATCTTCCCGGACCGGGGCACGAACCCGTGTCCCCTGCATCGGCAGGCGGACTCTCAACCACTGCGCCACCAGGGAAGCCCATGGTGTGTATCTTATATATCTCAATTCAGATGCTAAAGTTTCAATGGTTAAAGTGAATCCTGCTCCTAATGAAACAATAAAAATTGTGTATTTTTTGACCCAGCTTCAATTTCGAAATTAAGATTAAATTAAATTAAAATTTAGTTCTTCGATCGGACCAACCAAATATCAATTGCTCAATAGCCACATACCACCAGAAATGGCTACAATGTTGGACAGCATAGAATTAGAGGCTTGAATTTGCTGGTGATGTTGAGGCATCAGAGTAATCAGAAAATATAAATCCCCTACTTTACTTATAAAAGTATATATAAGTATATATATATAAGTATACTTATAAAAGAAATATAAAGTATAAAAATACTTGAAGATAAACAGTTATATACTTTTAGGAAGAGACAAGACCAGAGGGAACAAGTGTATTAACCAATGAGGAGGCTGAGATTAATGACTTGTCTGAAATGAGGGATGGAGTCAAGACTGCAGCTCTGGCTTCCCAAATACTAATGTTCTTTGGCCTTTCTGTCCCAAGCATGTGTGTGTGTGTGTGCTATGCATGTACGTCTATGCAAGACTTAGAGAGAGTAGGAGAGGCTGAGTGTGAGAACATGTTTTGGGGAGATGAGAAGTGAAGAGGAGGGGAAGATAGGAAGATAAAGAATCCAACCTTTTTATATGCACATTAAATACAATCTGATATATATATATATATATGTATGTGTGTATATATAAATATATATGTATATATAGGACATACAGAGAGAACTTGAGATGGGCAATGAAGTTAATAAACTTGAGTTTTATTCCGGCTCCCCAGGTAGCTGAGAACTGTGTATCCTTGAGAATGTTTTTGAACTTCTCTAACCCTAAGATTTCTGAGGAGTAGAACATGGATAAAAATGTCTGTCTCTTGGTTTGTAGTGAGGATCAAATGTTAAAACAAACGTTAAGCACCTGGCAAAATGCATGTTAATGTTCATTTTCCTTCCTTTAATTTGATATCCTTGATTAAATGACTTTAAGTCAAACTCTCATTTGAGCTTGGATGTCGTTTTAAAATAACTGTTCAAAATAATTTGTAATCAGCACTCCTTACCTAAAAGCATTGATTTTTACCAGGCTGGACAAGAAGAAGCAACAGGATTTATTGTTATGTGCATTAGAAAACCCAAGATTTTAATCTCCACAAATTGCCCCAAATCATGAACACCCAGTTTGAGTGCAATGTTTGACATTCATTCCTAGATTTCCTTCCATGTATAAATAACAGAAAACAAGCAAATCTATCACGGTGGCTCTTGTTAGCCTAATTTATAATTCAGGTGCTGGTTTTTTTTTGGGGGGGGTCCATTTTAACTTAAATATTTAAAAATGCAAGTTTAATTTTTTAATGTACTCACATTCATCAACATTCTGCACTGATAAAAAGCACTGGAGAAATCAATTAAATTGTTCCCAGCTACCAGATGTTAATAAGAGCGTAATATTCATATTTTTATGAATATGTTTTAAAGACATAGTTTTAAAGACAAATGATACAATACATGTCTAACAGTTGGTTAGAGCTCAGCACTAATGAATGATACAATACATGTCTAACAGTTGGTTAGAGCTCAGCACTAATGAGGCCAAGGTCAAGGGTTTAATCCCTTCTTGGCCAGTTAGTTTTGCTCTTTTCCGTAGCCACTGGCAGGATCTAGGACCCAGCCTGCCATCTTGGCTGTGAACACCACTGATCATTAAGGAATCTGGGTTGGAGGATGAGGCAGCACCGGCACAAAACCATTACCCGCTATCGGAAGAGCGACTGAAGGGAAGAACAACCCAGCTGATCAGTAGTTTATCTGCCCACGAAGATTTTCCTTCACTATAATCAGTCTTCAGGCGACTAGTGCAATTCTCGGCTCTCAACTTAGGAGAATTTATGGGGCAATGGTAAGCACCTTAAGAGAGAAAACTGAGGTCTTGCCCTGGCTTTGTTCCTAAATAGCGCTGAATAAGTCATTACACTATCTGGTTCTCTGTTTCCACCTCTATAAGATAATAAGGTTAGACTAGATGGTCTCCAAGGTCCCTTGCTGCTCTAAAGTGGTTCCATGTGTACACTTTAAATTTTTTTGGAAGGGGGAGTGTTTTCTAACCTAAAACACTATTATTCTCCTTTTGGAACTGTGGAAGGCAGACTTTTAAGATGGCCTCTAATGAACCCTCTTGTATAAATCAGGGCTCTGTAGAGAAATGGAACTGATAGGATGAGGATATATAGAAAGAGAAATTTATTTTAAGGAATTGGCTCATTGGCTCCAATATGGAGGCTGGCAGGTCTGAAATTTGGAGGGCAGGCCAGCAGGCTAGAGACTCAGGGAAGGGCTGATGTTGTAATAAGAGTCAAAAGGTAGTCTAGAGGCAGAATCCCTCTTCCTTGGGGGGCTACAGTTTTTTTGTCTTAAGACCTTCAACTATGGAGATGAGGTCCAGCCACATTATACAAAGTAATCTGCTTTACTCAAAGTCTACTGACTTAAATGATAATTTCACTTGGTGTTTGACCAAATACCTGAGTTGTGTGGCCAAGCCAAGGTGGCACATAAAATTCACCATCACATCTGCCTCTGGTATTTACGTCTTTATGTAATACTCACCTTTCTTTGTGTGAGACTTGATTCCAATAGAATTTGGCAAAGGTGATAGGAAGTCACTTCCATGATTAAGTTATAAAAGACTATAACTTCTGTCTTGCAAGAGGACTGTCTCCATTGCTTTCTTGCTTGCACGTTATGGTGAAGCAAGATCCCATCTAGAAGAGGCCCAGGTGAGCAGCGTTCAGCCTACAACCAGCAAGGAACAGTGGCCTTCATTTCAACAGACTTCAGAAAACTGAATGCTGCCAACAATCACTGAGTGAGCTTGGAAGAGGATACTCTTCCCAGCTAAGCCTTTAGATGAAACCTCATACCTTTGGGCCAATAACTTGACTGCAAGCCTGAATCAGAGGACCCATTTAAGTCATACCCATATTCTTGACACACAGAACCTGTGAGATAATCCATGTATATTGTTTTAACGCATTCCATTTTGGAGTAATTATTGAATAGCAATAGATAACTAATACAGGACCTAAAATTAACCTGATAAGTTATTGATCAGGATTAATTTGAAGATAACCAAATCCATGTTAGCTAATTTAAGCAGAAAGAAATGGATTACAGCTTAAAGAAATCTCAGAATTGTTGGGAGGCTGAAGATAGATACTCTAGCGGAGCTTGCAGAAATTACTGAGAAGCACACTACAAAACTTGCCACCCCCAAGAGCTGTTGCTTCTGCCACCATCAGGAAGTGTCCAAGTCAAGAAGCTACTATCATAGCAGTAGGCTCCAGAACCACACTATCTCTGCTGAGATTTGCTACATTAAAAATGGATGCCCACACCTTATCTTTTCTCCCATTTAGTCAGTTTTGAATCAGTGTCTTAAGTTTGCCCGTGTGATGGATAAGACCTAAGCCACATATCTCATCCTAGTAACAATGGGAGTCCTTTCTCTCTCTCTCCCTCCCTCCCTCTCTCTTTCTTTCTTTCTCTTTTTTTCTCTCTCTCTTTGCTTCTTTCCTTCCTGCTCTCCTTCCATCCTTCACTTCTCCTTCTCTTTCTCCCTTCTTCTTCTTCTTCCTCCTTCTTCTACACATTGATTTTAGGTTTAGTGAATGACAGTTGTCAACTACAGTAGAAATATGTATATCAAAAATATCTAGAGAATAAAATAAGACACTATGTAATTAAATGCTGTATTATAAGTATCAAGCCCAACTTCTACAATATTTCTCAGAAGGAATTTCAAAAAAAAAATAATGTAATAGTCAGGAGCACAACATTTGAGGATCAAATAAACTTTATAAAAATGCCAGCTTTGAAATTTACTAGCTACATGATCTTGGACAAGTTCCTTAAATTCTTTAAGCCCAGTTTCTTCTCCTATAAAATGAGGAAACTGCTTGTTACTCTCATTCATTATTTGAGAATAAAAAGTGACAGTGCAATTAACATTATTAGCACAGTGGCAGGCACAAAGTAAATGATCAATAATGTATTATGACTAAGAACATGATAGTGGTTTGTGGTTTAACGGTGCAAGTTCAGTGGAGAAGGTGAGATTTAAGCTGGGTTTGTAAAGGAAGAACTACAGCTTAAAATGGTGAAAGGAGGGCTTCCCTGGTGGCGCAGTTGTTGAGAGTCCGCCTGCCGATGCAGGGGACACGGGTTCGTGCCCCGGTCCGGGAAGATCCCACATGCCGCGGAGCAGCTGGGCCCGTGAACCATGGCCGCTGAGCCTGCGCGTCCAGAGCCTGTGCTCCGCAACGGGAGAGGCCACAACAGTGAGAGGCCCGCGTACCGCAAAAAAAAAAAAAAAAAAAAAAAAAAATGGTGAAAGGAAGGTAAGACATTATCCCTGAACATTGTCCTAACATCTTCCAGAAAAGGCCTTAAAAATCACTTAGAGCCAAGTGTCTTATAAGCGGATAAATGGACACTGAAATGTGACATATCTTAGAATAAGATAAGTATTCTAAGAATACTTATCTTATGTGTAAGATAAGATACTTATCTTATGTGTAAGTAATGAAGTCATGGTAGGTGACTCCCAGGTTGGTATTCTAAACACTCAGCTGCATTTCTTACTTGCCTCCAAACTAGTAAAATCGGGAGTTCTTTTGTTCTGTCTCCATATTAACGTCAGGATTGACATAGCTATGAATCACATAGACACTAAAGGAAGAAAATGAGACTAACAATGGCATCCCATAAGCTAGGTCTTCATCAAACTATAAACAAGAGGAGTCAGTGTCAAAACAGTGCATGTAATCCTTTTCTTGATTTCTAGATTGTGAAATGACTCATAACAAGTTGACATATAAAACATAGATCACCTTCATTAAAAACACTGCACTTTTCTTTCATTTTTATTTTTTACCCATTATATCTACAATCACATACAGCTATTCTTCTGCCACCAATTCATATGTGAACACTTTCTGTTGGTTTTAATTAGTTTCCTCCCTTAAATAGAAACTTATGTTAAAATAAAATAAAATCAATAGATTGAGGTTAATTATGCCCTATTCTCTTTTTTATTTCCTAAGTTCATGATATAATTACTAATTGAATCTAAGGAAAGCCATGGTTATCTCTTTATTCATGTTTTAAAGAAAAAGCTGTAAAGCAAAAAAGCCCATTCCCATTTTAATTTTCTCTTAAAACCTTTTGTCATCCCTACTGACTTTGGATTGAAATATTGTAGATAAGGAAACATGGATTGTTTTTACTGGAAGAGATTTTCAAGTTCCTGTTCACTAACCTTCATACTATTGATGTAGAGACAGTTCTGAGAGGGTTCTTGGAACTGGCCCAGTTTAGTAGCAGACCTGGGAAATCAAGCCAGGTTCTGGAGTGCCAGTTCGGTGCTTTTCCACTGTAAGGATGGAAGTTGATATTTTTACCCATCTTATTTCCTATCACACTTCTTGCAAGTTTGTTTGGTTTGCTTTTGTTCCATTTGTGGCTATGAGGATTAAATAAAATAATGATATAAGTGGCAGGTAACATGAAATCTAAACATTAGTTGTATTTCCCCTTTCTAAAACCTTGTGTAAATATAATTTCATAAGTCAGAACACATTTAAGCCTACTTAAGAAAGTTCTAAAAAATGATAAAAATGAACTTATTTACAAAATAGAAACAGACTCACAGACTTAAAGAATGAAATTATGGTTACCAGGGGGGAAGGGTGGGAGGGAGGGGTAGACTGGGAATTTGGGATTGACATGTACACACTGCTTTATTTAAAATAAAATGCCTTTCCATGAAAAAAATGGAAGTCTGGAAAAGAATCTTTTTGAAAAGGAAGAACCTTTTATAATGCAAATAACCATCCTCTAAGTATCCTATTTTGCCATCCTGGATATTTATAACACTGTGAGAGAAGTTTGTTAGTTCAGGATTGATAGAAAGCTCACTTGGCACACCACTAGACGAATGACAAAGTTCTATGCAGTTTACCAGCTCTGTCCCTCATGGATTAGATACAGTACCCGTGCATTCTCCAGGCACTGCAAGCTATAAGGTCTGCCCTGAGATGATGAGCCTTGTTGGGACGCCATACACCACCTGCTTCTCTTGGGGAAATCAGAATTCATTAGCGTATAGGGTTATTACTCTTTGACAGGAGCTGGTGGGCTGGCAAGAAAGTCTACTTTTCCCATCACAATGAGCTGAGGTTGCTTCTGCTTCTTCTTCTTTGTTGTATTCTCATAGGGGGATAAAATCTGTTTTCCCTGAGAACCATAATTTTATTACAGTAATATACTGGGGGGCCTCCAATGTGCAGTCTCTCATCTAAATTCAAAGATTCCTGAAGTGCCCCCTTTTTTTTTTTGCGGTACGCGGGCCTCTCACTGCTGTTAACCAAGAAAGACATGCTGTATAGCACAGGGAACTATACTCAATATTTTGTAATGACCTATAAAGGAAAAGAATCTAAAAAAGATTCTTACATATATATTCTTTAGTTATATACATAACTAAATATAACTGAATCACTGTGCTGTACACCTAAAATACATTGTAAATCAACTATATTTCAATTAAAAAAAAGAATTATGTGCAAAAAATACTGAATTATTTGTATTAGTACTTTGATAAAAGTGTGCTTTCTGAGCTTTTTGTTTAGTAGTGGCATATAGTATTACATTTCTCTAGCCACTCTGTCTTCTGGCCAACAGTTCGTTTGTGGGATCTCTGATCTAGATGACAGGTAGATTTTGTATCTGTGTAGTCAAGTATTGAAGTAGCATTGTGTACTCATTAAGGCATCAGGCATAAAATCCCAGTTTTACCACTTACTAGTTATGTGACCTCAGGCAAGAATTTGACTGCTCTGTGCCTCAGTTTATTCATGTGTAAATTGAAGACACATAACTGTATAAACCTCACGGGATTGTTGGGAGGATTAAATGAATTACTCCATGTAAAGCATTTGGAAGTGTGCTTGATAATCCATAAGTGTTCTGCCATTATTACTTCGCAAATGTGTTAAATCAAGAAATTAGAAAAACTATAAAAGTCTTGTCATTCTTAGTAACTTGCTTTAACCACCTGGGCTCAAACTAGCTATATTGACTAACATTTCTCTTTGTGGTGTGATCTATTTGATAATTTAGGAGACTTCTTCATGTGATTTTTCTCCACATGTTTGTAATCAGGTGTAGAGGCAGGATGGAGGACCTCATAGGTGGCAGGACTCCCTCACATGGGTGATGGTTTGTTATCCAGCACACAAACTTCCTCCTTGTTTTGAGAACCGAGCTGAAAGCTGGGTATACGTTTTTTCATCTCTCTGGTGGCTTTTCAGTGCACTGCAAAATTAGCCCACTTTATTAAATTTGAAGCATCATAAGCATCCTCTTTCCAGATGTCTATTCGAATTTTTTTAAAGGGAAATTCTGTGAATTTCCCTTTCTTTTTTTGAACATCTGTGGGAACTTTATTGAAGCCTAAGAGGTTAAGAAATGTCCAGACATAAGCTCATTCAGTTTGGATGTGGCATTCTTGGAATCACAGTATTTTGATATTAGTTAAAATAATTTTAGTTATGCAAGTGAATTATCTTTATTCTTGCAAGAGAATGAGTTGAATAAAATAGAAACTGGGTTAGCTTATTTGAATAAGAAGTTATATGTATGTATGTTTATGTGTGTGTGTTTGTATTTATGTTCAATTCTTACCTTATTATCAGAATTCCATGTAATCATTAATGAATAATTAATCTAATGAGAAATAACATCTGTAAGTATCTTCAGTGTGTTTGGAATCATGTAAGGATTTTATAAAGGCTAGCTCATTTAATCTTCAAAATTAGGAAAATCATGGAATCCAACAGGATCCTGAGAGCAGCGGTCATTGATGGTGGATATTTGAGAGAAGAGCCACTTGTAATTCTTTTTTGACTCTAAAAGAGTGTTTGGTACATAACAGATGCTCAATAAATGTTTGTTGAATGAACTATAAATCTATGAATGAATGAATTATATGATTCTAAAGAATACATTAGAATGAAAAATATGAGTAACATTTAACCAAGGTAAAGCACTGTATGTATGACCCTAGACATGTCAATTTACCATCTGGGACCTCAATTTATTCATTTGCAAATCAAAGGTCAGATCTCATCAGCTCTTCAGTCTTAAAAATTCACCATGGAATTTACACCATCATTTACTGTCAGTCATTATTCTCTGTGCAGAAATACCTTTCACATTTCCATTAGCTGGTCAACAACAACTCCTGACATATTCTTCACTTCATTTTTCCTTTTGACTTTGTGATTTGAAAGTAAGATTTAAAAACGAATAACACAAGAAACAGGCACATATTAGACTCAATCCCAAAGGACAGTCAACTGTAACCACTGCATAAGAATAGGAATATGGCAGTTGGTATCCAAAATTTCTCTATTCTTTTAAATGACACCTTCTCTCTCTTCATTTCTAATTGTTTTTAAATTTTCCTTAATTTGACCTAGTTTCATAGTTATGTGAAAATGCTTTGCTCCTAGAGCCTACTCTCATCTACTTGAAAAATAACATAGGTTGGACATATTCTTTAGTTTCTACTGGCCCATTTATAATAATTTGTCTACATTTCATATTTTTTTATTTTCCTAAAAATTGCCAAGGATAACAATTAAATTAAGCCACAAGCTCCCTAGTGAATGAAAGGTAAGACTAATGATTAGTGCTTGACTTAGGGGATAATGAAGGCTAACAGGAGCAAGTTTTAGCTGGTATTTATGGCAAGTGTCAAATTAATGGACTAGACAGAATGATTTCACTGACTCTCTGAAATGGTATTTTCCTTTTGTAGTTCAGAGTATCACGCGTGTACCGCACACACACACACACACACACACACACAGATATAGTTCTAAAAATAAAGCTATGTATAGTCATTCTTGACTTGCCCCTCCAGAAATAAAGAACCTAGGGTCTGAACTCCAAAGTACATGACAGTCTGCTTATGTAAGCAGACTGCTTGGTACAAGAAGTACTAAAAATTGCTTAACCAGTTCAGTAGTCATCTACAATTAAGCAACACCCAGGGAACAGAAGTCTTATTCTTATAAGTAGATGTTGCCCTATTTGAGTAATCCCTTTCCTTCATATAATCACACCTGAGACTGAATTTAGGGTGCTTGACTCTCCCTACCCTCTTGTAGGAAGAAGGTTACCTAAGGAGAACTACATTAACTCTCTCATCTTAATAAGGATTCGAAAGAAGTTTTAGCTCAAAATCTTTTTCAAAGTATTCATTACAAGAAAACTCTTTAATAAAAGATCCCCAAACCTAAGCTGATTCATTACAAGCAAATGTTGGATGACCCGGATTCCAGTAAAATAGAACAAAGTAGATAGTCCCTAGAGAATGTTGTGACAACGTATGTTCTAAAAATAACCAGTCTCCATCTATGGTCTTATGAAATTCTTTCAAGTCTTGGTCCAGATGTCTCTAAACCTCAGCTCAGAAGCTAATTGTGTCCCTTTCACTACAATCAGTAACTACACATATTTAACCAGTTTTGGTCCAACATCTGATTTTATTAACTTAGCTAAGGCTTCACCCAGCTGAAGCAAGAGGCTGTGCTTGAATAATATGCCCTCTGCCCCAATTCAAACACTTGGGGCTCAATTGCACACAAGTTTTGTGTCATCTGGAATTAAATCTCTTTGGTAGCAAAACACAATGAATTATTGATATAATAAGTGGATTCAAAAAGTACTATGATTCAAATGATAACAAATACAAAAGATATCTAATGTTTCCTATCTTTCTTATTTCAAATCCATCTTCTGTACTGCTTAACTCTGGACCAGACACCTTTCCTCTTTATACTCAAAAGAGGTAGAATTATTTTGAAGAGTGCAAGATTCACAATCCAAAGAAATTTATCTAAACTCACATAACAAATTAATGAGACTCATGACAATGGATTCTGATTATTGAGACATAACTGGCCCAAACTGCATAGATTATGGGAACATGGAGTTTGCTCCTTCCTAGCTACATTCCAAATATGTATGACAGGAAAATGCTACTACAAAGATGGGTGGCCATCCCCTTTCCTGATGACCCTCACAAAGCTTGTGTGTCCTCTGATTGTGGTGAAAAGGATACAGTTAGCTTCCGGACTGAGGTTTGGAGACTTCTAGACCAGACTGAAAAAATTTCATAAAAAGACCATGGTTAGAGATTGATTATTTTTAGGACCCCTGATGACAAAGCACAGAGAATCGAAGGAGTGATCAATCTAACCATTAAGTCCTCAAAGTCTGTTGATATCCCAACTCACCTCAGGGCTTGGTTCGTGACTCCCACATTTTTACCTTCACCCCCACATCTCTTCTATAAGACGTTGTCCTCTGTGTGATCACAGGCATCTTAACTTGGCAAAACTTGTTTCTCAAGTTGGGGACTGATTATTTCAGTACATGGGTTTTCAGTTCTACCCAACAATGTGAAATAGGTAATTCAAATTGTCTTTGAAGTTAAATCTTGATAAAAACACAATAAGGGTTTGAGAAAGGTCCCCCTCAGTTACTATGTAGGGGAAAGTTTCTCCTGAATTTTACAGTGCTCAGACTAATACTGTCAACTATTGGAATAATAAAACCAGCTTTGAGTAACATCTGCAAAAAGAATACTGAATCACTATGCTGTATACTTGAAACTAATGTAATATTGTAAGTCAACCATACTTTAATTAAAAAAAAAAACAACTTTCCTTTTTCTGATTTTTGTTCACCACTCCTTCCAGCCTTTGCCTTTCTCACTACGTGGAATATTGGTCTCAATGTCCTTTACTACACAAATTCCTACCTCGCCAAACAAAACTCTTCAGAACATGGTCTGTTGCCTATCATATAGTAGATGTTCAAAAAACACTGAACATCAAAAACATAAATGGTTTTTGAATGAAGGAGTGGATGAATGAGAAAGAGAATCTGAAGAGTTCTTAAAGGCGCCTGGAAGCAGTTTAAGCTCTTTCGAGGATGGTGAAAGATGTGGCAACATACTTCTTCTGCCAGAGTATAAGGGATTTTACATAGCATCAGCAGCTCTGAAGAAAAAGGTCAGATGAATCACAGGTGTATTTCAACACACTTAGGGTATTGTAATAGGCTACTTTCCATCTTTCTTAAAGGAAGGTAATGTAATTAACATACTCTGGTATGTGTCTCTCCCCCTGGTCTTGGTGGGTTGAAGGGGGATATAAACTTGAGGCTACAAGGATTTAATTACAGGTTTTTGTTTAAAAGACTTGCTCACTAACTGTCACGGACTTACAATAAGGTAAACATTTATCAAAGTTACAAAGACAAAGAGAGAAAAAAGTAAAAACTAGAAGCAAGATTCTACTAAATAAATTACTAAAATACAGTCATTTTACTAGGAAAAGGCAAAATGAACTGCATTTGGATTATACTCAAAGATAAACTATACTTGAATTCTCTGATTTCTTGGGGTAGTATTATTTTATTTTACTTTTTATTTTATTTTACAGGAAGCTTCTCATTTTGAGAAAGCAAAACCAGAAAGAAAGTAAGTCAAATTTACTTTGAAAACTTTATGTTCTCTTAGTTCTACAATGTTGAATGGACTATTTTAGTGGGTTTCCTGTCACAGTGCTTTTTAAAAAATCGTCATGTACAAATCTAGGTATGCTTTACCCTGCTAACATTTATGTTTATGCTTATGCTTAGGAAACTTGTGTTGTGACATTCCTGTAGACAGGGATGTGAAAATTAAATTTTCAGAAGAAGAAACATGTGTCTAAACTAGGCTCAGATTAAAGTGGAAGCCTACTCGAAAACATGTTTCTATCGGTGAACTATTAATCTTCTGGAGTTCTCCTAATCCAAATAAAAATGTGTTTGCAAAGAGATTTGGGTTATTTAGGTCAGGCTTGGCTTTATATTCAGCACATCAAGCTGCCAGAGGACGTGACACACACATGTTGCATGAGGTAATGGGATTTTTAACTAATAAGCAGGAAATACATGGCAGCAGGAAGTTGGTTTATGGGGAAATTTCCAGATTGGTTGCTGATGATACAGAAGAACGGCTTCCTTGCACTCTGGAATGGTCTGAGACAAAATTGTTCACATGTGAAGTTCTTTCTGGATGTAGTCTTTTTTGACAGCTCTTGCCTCTCCTCCTCCCCCAACTACTTCCTCCCACAAAACATTTTGTGCTTTCATAGTCTTTCCTTCCTTTCCTGCTCAAAGCTTTCTCCCAGTAAGGATATAAAATGCAGCCATAGTAAGTAGATAATTTCATGATTAACAGTTTAGAGCACGTGCCAGGCAAGGGTAGTTGCATTTTAGTCATAGTTACCTACTTAAACTACCTCAGTGGCATTTGAAGCATGAATGGGAGTAAAGAGTGTTTTTCTTAGCAGGGTTCTTCTCAGTCTTAAAGATCGCCCCACCTATGTAGCTGTTTATTCTATCCATGGATAAGGAACTCACTCATCCCAAATCAAATACTTAAACAAAATTACAGCCATTGGCTGACGATTGATGCTTCTACAGATTAGATGATACCTAAACATGGAGGGGCAGAAGGAATTAGGAATCCTTAATTATTAGGATTAATTAAGGATTAGGAATTAGGAATCTTCAAACATAAGCCAAATCAATTAACACGCTCCTCGGATTCCAACCAGTTAAAGTTGAAGACTTTCCTGAGTTCCTCAATTCTTTTGTCCATCACTCCCCTGAAGGGAATAACCTCTCCTGTCATTATGCACCTACTTCACTTTATAATATTATAAGTAGCTTTACTGGGAACACCTGTTACTTCCCAAGAGTTGTCCTGAATGAGCATTTTGCGTTAAAAAATTAAAACAAACCAAAATAAAATGGTTAAGAAAAAAAGAAACATTATATATGTAAGTTTTTGCTTACAACCCTGAGCTTAAAAAAAAGGTGAATAATGGAAAACACTCCAGCTCTAACAAAATTATTTACATGTACACTATGTGTGTGTGTTCACCCAATGTGTAAATTGATTAACATAATCAAGTATCAATTTATAGTCAATCTTATTTCATCTCTACCCATCTGACTCCCCACTCCCACCCCCCTCACTGGGTTTTGTTTAAAGCATATCAGACAATTTCATGTTCCAGTATATCATTAAGAAACAAGAATTGTTTTTTTTAAACATAACCACAACACCACAGCCGTACTAGAACAAAATAAGAAAAATAACCTAATATCACCAAGTATATAGTCAGTATTAAAATGTCTCTGATAGCCTCAAGAGCTTTTTTAACAGTAGCTAGTTTACTTGAATCACGATCCAAAGAAGATCCAAGTGATGCATTTTGTTCATGTTTCTTAATTTATAGGGTTTTCTCCCCATTTATTTGCTGAAGAAACTGGATTATTCGTTCTGAGGAATTTTCCATATTTTTTAATTTTACTGATTGCATCCTTGTGTGTGTGTGTGTGTGCGTGTATATGTGTGTGTTTGTGTGTGTTTTAAACATATGTTCTCTCTTCTGTTTCCTGTAAATTTTTAGTTAGATCTCCAGGCTTGATAAGATTCAAGTTTGATTATCTATCTATATATATTTTAAAAGTAGGTCATCAGTGACTGTATATTTCCTGTTGCATTACATTGGAAGCTCATATATCTGGTTGTCTCTATTTTTACAACTGTGAATTTGCTTAGTGGGTTCAGATGGTATCAGACTGATCCATCCAGCACTAAGTTGCCCATCGGCCTTTCAGTTAAAAACTTTAACAGCAACTGGTAATTATTGCCCCGATTTATTGTTTCATTAGGGATTGTACAATAGTTATATTCAAGTTGCAATGTTCTTTCTGTATTTATTGAATAGAATTATTTGAAAAAGAACTTTCCCATATGAACTATTTGATTATCTTGAGATGCATTCATGTAAAAATGGCCTATCCTTCTTTTTTTTTTGCAGGGGTAGGGGTGGTGAGATTTATGAAAGTTAGTTTCTTCATATTGCACGGAAATTTCCAGGCAATATGTATTAACTGTACTTTGCCATCCAGAGTCAGGAAGATTCAGGCCCATATGTAGAACTTAGAATTTATTCCTGCTCTCCAGGACATTGCACACATGTCTAAGTGATCTAATTTCTGTTCACTTAAAATATAAATTATTAAATCTAGACTTAAATATTGGTTTCTTTTTTTTTTCTAGGTCAATCCGGAGATCTATGTCTGAAAGCAAAGTATTTGGTTAGTAATTCATAAGATTACTCATGCAAATGATATGTTCTCTTTCTCTAAGAGTGATTTTCTGCTGCTAATGCCATAAAGCAACAGAAAGTAATGGATGAAAGTCAAATTGATTTGTCTTTGAATTTTATAGAAGAAATTTAAAAAAAAGAAATGTGGTTCCATTCTAATTTTAAATGGCTAAGACAAATAAACCATTGATTTATTCAGAATAATTTCCTTTTATATTAAAAAAATAATTCTCTTTGGCTTATAGGCTGACTATCTTCCAATTTCCCAACTTTAGCTTGGAAGGTCCATGGTCAAGATGATCTCTTAGATATCTTTTCATATCTAGGAATCTAGGAATGAATAAAAAAGAAATAAAAAATGGTTGAATTATGAAAGACTTTCCTCAGCATTTCAAGCACCAGAGCTTTTCTTCAGTTTCTGTGGTTACAGTACCCATAGTAATAATAGGGGCAATTGGCTTGATTTGTATTTTAATTTTAAAGTAAATATCTAATTATTTTTAGAAAGGTAATGGAAGATATCTCTCTTTCCTTGACAGAATATAGAAAAATAGAATGTTTTATACTAATTATAAAACATTTGTAGTGACAAAACAACTGGATTATTCAGTTAATAATTCATTTTTTATGCAGTTCATCAAACTTGTGGGTACTCTTTTTTCCCAGCAGCACCTAGAAGTCGGATGCTCAAATCCCCTTTTTCCTCTTTTCAAAACCAGGTTCCTGGATAGGGTATGAAAAGCACACTCAGGCCAAAGTGATGATCACCCGTGGATGCATCTACCAAGGGCATCTGCATTTTAATTGGGTCTGATATTCTTCCAGTGGCAACATCTACAGGGGCTGAGTCCCATCTCATTAGTCAAGGCCCTGTGGGCAGTAGTTGCTCAATATTTTGAATACTAGCCCTGATTTGAATAGTGCATGATCTGAAATAAAAGGAAGTAGTCACTCTTTTATTTTCCATTTATATATGCCCTTCTCATAGCATATTCAGTTTGTGCACATAGGACTCTAGATGTGTCCATGCTAATATAATTCTTGATGATCACCTGCCTTGTCTGTAGTCAAACATGAGAGCAAATACTGACTTTAAAAACAGCACAGCATGCTGAGTTTGTGTGATGCTTTTGTCGCATTATTTAAAATTTGCTTTATCGATGGTGTGATACAGCATGTGGGATGATTAGTCTTCAGTAAACAGATTAGAAGGGATTCCAGTTCTTTATTCTGGTGCAGTTCACTTCTTTACAACATGTCTAGACCCTGCTCCACGTATTAGAAGGACAAGTCTGGGAAAATCATGGTTCTCCCAGTCAAGGATCTTAAGCGTTTCTTGAAACAACTCAATGTTCTCTCTACACGCTTACTTAATCATTTTGTTAAAAACAGTGAAAAGGGCTTCCCTGGTGGCGCAGCGGTTGAGAGTCCGCCTGCCAATGCAGGGGACGCGGGTTCGTGCTCCGGTCCGGGAAGATCCCACATGCCGCGGAGCGGCTGGGCCCGTGAGCCATGGCTGCTGAGACTGTGCGTCCGGAGCCTGTGCTCCACAACGGGAGAGGCCACAACAGTGAGAGGCCCGCGTACCGCCAAAAAAAAAAAAAAAAAAAACACAATGAAGAATGTGGAGGGTGGAGCTACTTTAATTGATGTATAAAAAATAAATGGTTATTAATTCAAGAAAAATACTCCAAAGAATAATGTAATCAAAAGCTATCAAGAGGTATTTCAGTAGCAACCTTCTACCATCTATGCTTGAGTGCTTATGTAGTTTATGGAAATAAATGGGAGCCCACAGAACATCTGGGAGTGTCCATCAGGGACCAGAACTTCCCAGAATGGACCACAATGCTTTCTTTTTTTCCCGCTGCGGAGCACAGGCTCGGGACGCGCAGGCTCAGCGGCCATGGCTCACGGGCCCAGCCGCTTCGCGGCATGTGGGATCTTCCCGGACCGGGGCACGACCCCGTGTCCCCTGCATCGGCAGGCGGACTCTCAACCACTGCGCCACCAGGGAAGCCCCACAATGGTTTCTTAACATATTACTTACCAAGTTACAACCGTGTGCTGAACTTGTTTTGATATCAAATTTCTTACACAGATGTTACCGTGAATTCTTCTAACCAATCTTCTGCTTTGCTTTAGAGGGAAAAACTGTGAATGACACAACTTGGCAGGAGCCCAGCAAGCCTGAGAATGATTCCCACATCAGAAGACTCTGTCAGCTAAAAGGTAATTGCTAAATTTAGTTCAGCTGACTTTGCATTTTCCCAAAGCAGTTTAAAGGGCAGGTAAGAAAAATTTACATCTTTCTTCATTAAAATAAGCAGTGCACTGTGGTCTACTTAAAAAGGAAAAACTAATAGAATAGAATGTATACATTATTAATAGAATATATACGTGTGTGTGTGTGTGTGTGTGTGTGTAGATACACACAGACATGCAAAAAGGAAGTAGAATGTAATTAAGTTGCCTGTTGAAGCAAAGAATCAGTTGCAAAAATATTTGAAAGTCTTTAATGTCTAAAAGAATGCAAAAATATATTAACAGTTGTGATTTTTAGGTTTTCTTTAAGAATTTAAGAGAAATAAACTTGACTATTAATGCAAAATTATGTCATTTTATGATTTAAAAAATCCCAAGAAAAGCAAATTAGCAGTCAGGTATAGGAAAATGTATTAATAATAAAAGACTTCATAATTAAAATTACTTAACTTTGGGAAGGTAATGAATAAAACAGAAAGTCGTAAGAGTTCAGAAAGATGAACAAGAACATAAAAAGCTGATCTGCTTGGTATTCACCTTCCAATGTTACTGGAACAAGAAATAATTGCTCATATTAGTTATTGATTATTTAAGAGTTTCTGATTTTTAATTTTAAAAGATTTTTTAATATTTGGGGACAAAGGGAATTATAATGTATTTTTATAGTCAGGAATTTAATGGTTTGATTATACACTCTGTTCAGATTTTGCCTTTTGAGCTCCATGAAGGAGCTCATAGATTTACAAAGTAATTATTTATGAAAATAATCATTTTCCTTTGAAATATATCAATTTTATCCAAGATTGAATAATGTTTTGGTAAATAGTTTTAACTTAATTTTTAAATATTCACAGATTTCTCCATTATAAATAAATAAATAGGTGAAACATTTTGGGATTATTTTAGATATTTTCTTTTAATTATAGGAAATCTTTTATTAATATTGTGTTTTGATTGGATTCTGTCTTCACCTCATGAATGCTAGCTGTATTCATTCACACCTCAGTTAGTTAATCAAACATTCATCCACCCATCCATTCATTCATCCATTTCTTTAATAAGCACGTGTTACTTTTAGATTATTGTACATTAATCTGTGAATAAAGAAGGTATAACTATATTACAGATTATTTTTAGTCATAAATTTTGCCATAAAACTCTTCAAGTATTCTGTTTTCTTTAACATCCTTTTTGTAAAATGCTGTGGGGTTTGTTTTTGTTTTAAATTTAGGAGTAGTAGGTAAGTAATTCTATTATAGCTACACTGACAAAGCAGCAAAAAATCTTGGCCTGAGTTGAGGTGCTTCTGATTAGTGATCTTTTCATTGTCAGAGAACAAAAAAGAAAGCCTTTAAAGAAGACTTTTCAGCTTTGATATTTCTCAGATTTTTAAGCACCCCTGTGTTCAGTCTGTGTATGTGTGTGAGTGTGTGTGAGTGTGTGTGTGTGTGTGTGTGTGTGTGTGTGTGCATGTGTGCCTAAGAAGTTCAGCTGACATTTCAGCAGTACCAGCTGAGTCACAGGACATTTCTTAGGGATTAATGCTGTGCTAGAAAGAGTTGATGGCCTGAGACCAAGGCTGTCGGTTCCATTGTAAATTGTAGGGAGACATTTAGTGGGAGAGGGAGAGCCACAAGTTGTGGACTTGAATTTTATGGGTGTAGTAGTTTCCCTTGGAAGGCTCAGAGTATTTCTAAGCAATCTGTGCCCTACATATCAACCTATAATATTTCTCTCTCATTTTAAGCACTACTATTTAGCTGTTAATTGCATAATTACTTAAGAGTGGTTTACTGGGCCTGAGGATAGGCAGACTGTGAAGTTTACTGAGGTGAAGATAGGTAGGTCCATTGTTGTTATCACCCACAGCCCATGTTTTTATTGAACACTAATGATGAAATTGTAAAGACCATCTTTCAATAAAACAGAAGAAAACCTATAGGGAAATGATAGGAGTGACATAAACTCCTAAAGAATCTATTACATACTTCAAGAACCAAAAAAAGTCCATTCCTCTCAATTTCAATATCAAAATGGTCTTTCCACATGACACAAGTTATATTAACAGCAATTCAGTCCTGAAGAGTATTGAGCCTGATGAACGAAACTGCCACAGGCTATATTTAGCCAAGGATTTGTGCCTGGTATTTTAATCCATAAAGATATTCACATACCCCAATAACATGATTATGTTATGTTGCTTAAGACAAATTTTATCACAATAGTTGAGAGCCAGAAGCATTTTTAGTTTCTGTAGTCCATTTCCTTCTTCTAAGAGTACTTTCATCTAAATCTACATCTGTGATACTGAGACTACATCTGTAAAATACATGCAGCCTAAATTGGGTTCTCAGGACTTTACAACTGAAAGCTTGGCATGATTTAGGTATCAAGGCAAATTAACCTATAATTCATGTTAATTGTTTTATTTTTAGCATTCTAAACAGGCAGAATATTCATAATATTCATTTTAGTAAAATTAAAATCGATTTTAAAAATCTTTAAATTTATTTTGGCCTTAGTTTTATGGGGGGGGGGAAAGCCTGAAAAGAATAAACTTTGAAATCTATGAATTGGAATTTACCCAAGATCAAGTTATGATTTAAGTAAAGATATTTTCAAGAAGAGGGTTTTCATTATTTTATACTAAAAAGTACAAAGAATAAAAACAAAGCAAAATTTAAAAAATGGGAAAGGAAACAAAACGCACTTGGAGATTTAGAGATTTTTTTCAAATGGTGTTACTGTGATAGACTATTCCATGAAACAGAAAATATGTGAAAATAATTGGCTATGTTTGTAGAGGATATAAGGGGCTGGATACATTCAGGAAACATGGTTAGTGATGGAAGGAAAATTAACTCTACTCATGCTGCTGCAAAATTATTTTTAAAATGAATCCTCTTTACGTATGATTTTGATGAGATTCATTATAAAAACCACATTAGTAAAGACATTAAGACCTTCCAGTTTAACACTGGAGTTACCATTAGTTTGAAATATTCTTTCTGGAATTCTAGTCAATATCATTATTTGGCCAGCCTTTTCAGAGTAAGCATAAGCATATAAATATTTCAGTTTAACCTCTCGAGATCTTATTCAGTCTTCTTCTTTACTGGCTTGATACCCTCATTTTCAAGATGGTGAATGTATAGAGTCACAGGTGCATTTACCGTTCTGCTTAATTTTCAGGGACCACAATTTGATTGAGACATTATTTCCCAAGAGCATGTACTTTAACTCTGTTTAGACTGGACTACATGAGGAATGACAGAGAGAAGTCTGATCTCACACGTGAATGTCTCCTTCTGATGTGGGAATAAACTTCCTAAGCAAAGGCTGCTTGCCACAGCAGGCCTCTTTTATTTCTAAGGAAGCCTTTCTGAATTGAATGACAAGAACACTCTGAGTTCTAGTGTTTTATACAAATGAATCTTGGTATCCCTTCAATTCTTTAGGAGAGTTCTTACTAGAATTATAGTTACATGAGTATGGTCCGAAGTCTAATTTCCATTAGAATCACCTAGAAGCTGATTAGAGATATTGCTTTTTTAATCAAATCCCCTTTTTTTTTTCTGCATCTGCATTTGAAGGGTAGTTGGAGTCTGAATGTTTATGCTGGAATATACATTCTTATGTACACTGTCTTTTGTGACCCGCTGATGTAGTTCATGCATGTACAGATAATCTATTGCTACAACAAACCACCCCAAAATGTAATGACATGAAGCAAAATGTTATTCGGCTCATGGATTTTGCCAGTCAGAGATTCAGTCAGGCTAGTGCTTCACAATGTCTGAGGCTTCCTCTAGGAAGACTTGAATGACTGAGGCTGGTGGCTGGAGTCATCTAGAGGTTTCTTCACTTACATGTCTGGTACTTGTCTGGGATAACTTCAGGTTGGGCTCAGCTGGGACTGTCAACTGGAGAACTAATATGTGGCCTCTCCATGTAATTTGAGCTTTTCCCAGGCTAAAGCCTGGGTTTCAGGAGGGAAAGACATGAGAGGGAGCTTCACACATCACACAAGGAAGTGTCTTGAGAGTGAGTATTACAAGAGACCCAGGTAGAAGCTGCCAGCCTTCTTCTGACCCAGACTTAGAGGTCACAACACATCACTTCCACTGCACTCTCCTGTGACAAGCAAATCACTATGGCCAGTTCAATTCAGCAGAAGGAGAATTAAACTCCATTTCTTGGTGGAGGAGTGCTAAGGTCACATTGCAGAAGAACATGTGCTATGGGAGATATTGTTGTGGCTGTCTTTGGAAAATATAACCTGCATATTGCCTAATTCAACTATTGCCTTTGTTGCTGCTTCAGACCAAATTGCTCCTATCTTTATAAATGTTTTTGGCAGGGTAACATTTGGGAGGTTAGAAATAAATGAAATGTGTAAGATTACAAAACAAAGAGTTAATCTTCATAAAATGCCATTTTCCTGGTGTCCCTTTCTTCGTCCAAAACCCTCATAAATCTCCCATTTTTTAAGCAGAGGCCACAAATGGGTAGTTTTGGAAATAAATTTATTTTGAGAAAAAGCTTGTTTAGGCCGTACAGTATTTTAAAAATCAAGAAATTTTACCTTAAAATTCATATATTTATACTCTATTGAGAAACATGAGGGACATTGCCAATCCTAGGTCCAAAGTCTGAGGTGATTTCTGTTGAGAGAGCTGAGAACAATGGCTGCCCGTTAGCAATGGCAGACAGACCTTCACCTCACCACAGATCTCCCAATGTCTCCTTGACAAAATTCACTTCATTGAGTTAAATTACTTATTTGCCTTCTGTAGATGTTTATATTTGCAGCACTGGTCTCATGGGTTATGTCCACATTCCTCCACCTGGCACTCAAGGTCCATTGCCATTTGGCCTTACTCACCCACCCAGGCTCACCTCCTCTTGTGCAATATCTAGAACTGCCCTCTGACGTGACCAATCTCAATTTCTACATTTAATTCAACATGTTCCACTTATTCCACACTATAGGCTAGTGTTCACAGTATTGCTGCTGTATCTAACTTTTCCTTTTCTTCTGCCTTTCCAAACAATCTCCATTCTTCAAGCTTCCACTGGGGCCCTGCATCTTCTGGGAGTACTCTGGGTCCTGGTGCTCTCTTCCCACCGTAGTGTATGAATCACTCATCTTACTGCCTTGCACTGTTATGGAAGTGATATAAATGCATTGTGCCCATCCCTCGCTCTGTGGCTTCCAGATTCGAGAGTACAGGAGTCTACTTCACTGGTGTTTTCCTTGAGCCCAAAAGAGTAATTATAGAGGGAGCTCTCCAAAATTCAGTTTCGAGGGATCACAAAAAAGAAAAGAATTGAAAAGGAATATAGGAACAGAGGAAAGATTTTTTTTTTCTAAGTACAGAAAATAAATTTTAAGAAAAAGATGTAAAAACTCTGTTTCTACCATTCTGACTGTGTGATGGCAGATCTTTCTTCAAAGAGGCAGATCACAAAACCAGCTCATTTTAAAATTTCAGCATTTTCTGGAGCCCTGTAGTGTGGTGACTCTGATGTGAAATATTAACTAGGTGGTGTAAATAATTCTGAGACTGAGCTGTGAATTTAATATATCTTTTAACCATAGCTATAATGGGGATGGGGGGATAAACCTGCTTCTGTTTTTCACTATGCGTGGAAGGTAGGCCTTGCCTCTTCCTTCCTCCCCCTCAGAATACAAGAATGAGGAATACTGGAAACTTGAAGTAGTAGTAGTGACTGGAAGTAAAAGGGAGTGAAGGTGAAAGAAAAAGTCATTGGCCTGGAGGCCAGGTGATTTCTGTGGGTCTCAGTATCCTCATCTGTAAACTACGGGGCTTGGAGTAAGTGATCCATGAAGTCCTGTCTTCTTTTAGCGCACTGTGTATGTCAGATTTATATAAATGGAGCCCGTTTTACAGGGCCTGAAAGGGAAATGCTGCTATCTTTTGAAAAGGTTTCATTTAGCTGCAAGCAAATGGATGACACACTCCAAAGCTTTTACCGAAGCAGGCAGAGAAGAATTTCAACATAAATAATTCATGTTGAGAAGACATAAGCTAATGAAGCTCAAAATGCCAGGGATGGAAAGCGCGGTTTAACAGAAACAAGTGAGGTGATAACATTACCTCATAGCATTTTGGAGTTAGAAGTGGTTTAGTAGCTCAGATGCTACTCTTTTATAAGTGGGAAGGAAACTGAGTCCCAGAAAAGTTCCATGGCTTGCTCAAGGACACAGCTGGTCAGAGGCATCCTTTGTTTTTTTTTTTTTGTTAAATTTCTATTTTACTTTGATTGGTTTCTTATAAGAACAGTGTATCTTTAAGAAAGTAAACATTCATGGTCTAGTCAATATAAGGCCTTAATAGACTAAAGAAAAGTTTTTACGTATTCAATTGCACTTAAACTTCTTAAATCTTGTAATTTCTGATAATCTCTGTGTAACGCTTACCTCTTTTCATAGATCTAAATGAAGATGATTTTCTTTTGAGTAATAATAGACATACTCTTCAAGGAAAAAAACTCCAAGGCATTTCTTATCAGGTAATGTAAATAATCAACATTTACACGGTGTTTGGTGAAAATCATCTTGTTATAGATGTGTACGTGGTGTACAATACTTAGCTTTGTAGCTATTTTGTATTTAGTTACTGCAGGCTGTTTTGTAATTCATAGGCTTATGTCTCTGTGAATTGGAATATAAATGAAAAAATTAAATGATGATGAGTTAATAAACCATTTTGATTATGCAAAACATCATGCTCTATAGCCTCTTGATAAGTAACTCTGAACTTGATAAATTAATATACTGGGATTTTCTCTGGCAAAACCTGTGCTAAGTGTTTAGAACTCTCTGGCAATCTTCAGTGAGGGGCATGTCCCTCATGTTTTATGCTTGATGTAAAAACATATACTGTGATTTCTGACATAGCCCTTTAAAACTTGCATTAATTAGCCCAGGAGTTCAAGCAATTAAGCATGTCTGAACCTTGGGCCTCCCTAATAATAACAACATAGCATTAATTAACAGCCAAATCATTGCTATTCACCCTGTAACAAAAAATCATATATGAGTCAATAGGGCCAACTCAGTCATCATACTGATTTTTGATATTTTTCTGACAGCCATAGGGTTCTCTTTAATCATTCTGATGGTTTTATTAGAAAATTTAGAACTGACCTTCCTCAGCACAGTAGATTGATCCACAGGCAGATGGCAGGTAGCATATGAATTATGAGGGGTTGATTTGGTGAGGAAAGGGAACTCAAATTCCTAAATCCAGCCTGATTTCTGAGGCTGTCGGAGGTCCTCCGATGAGTTAGACAGTGGACCATAACTTTTGATCAAGCACAGCTCCTGCTGGCTGCTCTGATGCCGCCGGAGCTATAGAACTATGCTCCCGAGAGAGGGCTGCTGCGCCAGCTTGCACTTCGCCGGGAAGTCTGTCAACCAATGGGTTCTCCTGCAGTGTACGGTTGAGAGCTCTGAAAACAGACAGGGCTCTGCTGGAGTCTTAGTTTGGCCCTCGTAGCTATATGACCTTGGGCAATTTACTTAATCTCTCGATGCCTCAGTTTTCATCATCTGTAAAATCAATCTATAAAGAACCTATATCTCATGGCTGTCATGAGGATTAAGTGAAATACTTCATTAAAGCACTTAGCCTCATGGCTGGCATTTAAGAGATGTTTTTAAAAATTTAGTTGTTGTTAGAGAGCCTCGTCTCTTCTCTTTCCCCTTCCTTCTCCTCTTACTCTTTGCAAGAATTTAATGACCCTTTCACGAGCACAGCTGGTAGATTATCTCTGAAACATGCAGTCTCATCCTCCCAAATTTAGATGAGCTTAAGTGAAACACTGTCTGATAGCAAGGAAAAAATAACAACTGGTTTATAGTAAGAGCTCCCCTGACATGTTTTGTGCCCAGAGGAATTCTTCTTTAGGTCTTTAGTAGAAAAATAGAACTATCTCTTAGAAATAAGAAAATGATATAGAACATTCTTAGACTAAAGGGTTGAAGGTAAATCTTTAACACCAAACTTTCTGTACAGTTTAATTGGCTAAGAAATGATTCTTCTAGAATGGTAACCGTTCAAATGTACTATGTAGTTTATCACTAAAGATTAGTTGAGGGAATTCATACCCAGTGACAGACAGGCAGGAGCTATCTAATCTAGAAATCTTCATTTGAGAGTTGGGAGGTGATCTTATCTATCTTTAATATCCCTCTTCTTATTCACAGTAGGCATTCAGTTGAGCTTAGTTAATTAAGAAACACTTTTTCTGTATGACAGAATACTTCAGTGTAACAGAGTATTATTAAATATTAAGCAGCGCTATGAAAATTATTAATATATTAACTCCTTGTGACTGAGGAAAAGAAAAGTAGAAGCAGTTTACCCTTTGAAAGATGAAGGAGAGAGGGAACCATTCTCTGGTGAGAAGGGGAAACTGGCCCTTTGGTGGAATCCATAAGAATGGACTTTGGCACAGACTGTCGCCTCTCATCATGTGAGCAAATGACTTACCAGAGCATCGTTTCTCCAAGTGTGGCCTGGGGACCATCTATATCAGAATAACTAGGGTATTTTTAAAAAATGCAGATTTCTGGGCCACACCCCGGTCCAACTGAATTATCATGTCTGAGGTCCAGGAATCAGTATTTTTATGTGAGTTTTCAGAGGAGGCTCAGTACATGAACCATGAGACTCTGGGAACCAGATAGTTGATGAGAACTTGTCTGCAGACTTGATGTCTCACGTATTTTCACTTTACAAGCCCCAACTAGGTTCAGGTCTGGTCTGGGAAGAGAACAGCCTCCTGGAAAAACCAAAGTTGAGAGTTGTTCCGTATTACAGGAATGATATGCATTCATTACAGAACTTTTTAGAACTATATAAAAGTAGAAAGGATCAAAATACTGAATAATATCTTAAAAGGGTGAATATATTCATATCACTGGCAATTTTACTGAATATAATTAACATGGGATAAATTTCATAAGATGTAAAACATATTATAGTTATTATTACCCTAGGACCATGCCTACAAAATATATTTTGGACAATACAAACATTCAGAATAAAAGATTTAAACATGAATTGAATTTCCAGCCAGAGTACATTCAACCAGACATGTTTCCTTCATGTTCTCAAACTGAGAAGATGATGTCAGAAGTAAAAGAAAGTACAAGGAACCAAGTGGCCGGAGTGGGGGAAGATATTTATGGAATGCTTTCTCTGATACTGACTTTACTCCGTGAATATTTTTGTCTGCTTGGCCTGGGATTAGTTTGTTGGAGGACCAGGCTTGCAGGAGAAGTGCTCAAGGGGAGAGTTTGAAGCAAAGCCAGCTGCCTGGTACTGTGATCATTATAACGACCATAAAGAACATCTTGCGGCAACTTGACTTCCAGCCTTGATTTTTGTATCCTTGTTCTTGTTTGTTCTTTTCCGGCAGCATTCAGTTGATGGCTCAAACCTTTTGTAGCATATTGAAAAGGGTATAAAATATGCAGTAATACGGACTTTGGGCTAATATATTTTCAAAAATGTTTCATGCCTCATTTCTCATGTAAATTCTTTGGTTGCATTCAGCCTTCAGAGCACCATTCATATTCATGATATAGAAGAAGGATAACATTTATTACTTTCAGTGCTAGTGGTATTCAGCAATGTCAAGTACCTCCAGCCAGGAATGCACCAAAACATTTTCTCCCTGAGCAACTTCCGTGGAAAAAGTGTTGCTGAATGAATGAATTTTTTAAATATTAAAATAAATATTTATATTTATACACAATATATTTATAAAATATATAAATATATTCATTATATATTTACATATAAATATATAATAAAATATATTTTATTATATCTATTTACATGTAAATATATGTTTATATTTTTATAAGAATATATGTATATTCCCCAAAACCTTAGGTTCCCTAAGGTTAGAGTGTTAGATCACTCCATACGCTTTCAATCAATTTCTTTTTTTCTTTCTTTCGCGGTACGCGGGCCTCTCACTGCTGTGGCCTCTCCCGTTGCGGAGCACAGGCTCCGGACGCGCAGGCTCAGTGGCCGTGGCTCACGGGCCCAGCCGCTCCACGGCATGCGGGATCTTCCCGGACCGGGGCACGAACCCGTGTCCCTTGCATCGGCAGGCGGACTCTCAGCCACTGCGCCACCAATCAATCTCTTTCTTGATGTTCTTTTCTGTGGCAACTGTAAGGATAAGTATTTGAATTGTCAGCCTCCCCTGCAGTTAGGAGTGGTCATGAAACCCAATTCTGGCCAATGAGATGTAGTCAGAAATGCCTGGGGAGGGCTTTCTTTTTTGAAAAAAAATAAAGCAAAGCTTCATGAGGAGAAAGCTTTGTCCTTTGCCCTTCACCCTCCCTGGAGCTGGAACTTGATATCTGGTAAGTTAGCAGCTATCTTGCAACCCTCAGGGCAAAAGGCACATGTTAAGGATGGTGAAGCAGGCAAATGTGTGGAGCATTACTCATCATTGACATTCTTGAGTAACTGCATCAGCATTGGACCGCCTATGTCTGGACTTCTTATTGTGTGGAAATATAAGCCCCATACTTGTTTAAGCCACTATTGTTAGGTTTTCTGTTCCTCAAAGCTGAATGTATTCCTAACTGATATACTTTATTTTTAAAATGGTTACTTCTGCTAATACTGAATCCTAATTGATTTAAGATATTAGACCCAAACTGTGCTCACAGAGTTGGATGATGTCTGGAATCAGCTCTGACTGTACAATCTAGACTAGCCTCCTTCAATTCTCAAGCAGTGTAATCACCATCTAGAGTTGGGAGTTAGTCATTTAGTCTGTAAGATGAAAATTAGATTAATAACAAAAAATCTATGGACTACATACAGTTCATTGGCTATATATATACTTAAAACTGTATCCAGTACAGCACAGCATTGTTGGGAAAGGTGTGTATATTAGATCAAAGCAGAATTGCTTTTTGGTGAGCTTAACTGAGGTCATGACACCAAGTGACTAGGGAAGAGCTTTAAGGTTATGCTGTGATCCTCTTGTTAACAAGCAGCAGAGGCAGGTCCCTCATTAGGTTTCATCAGACAACTTTTCTGTGGTTCTAAGCAAAGTTGTGAACAAACCATAAGGCAGGAAAAAAAAAGAGGCCAAAATGACAGATTATTTAAATAGCTCCTGAAAGTGTCAACTAAAAAATAGTCTTTACGTGTGATATGATCACTTAAAGATGAACTAATGATGTTGTGCATTGCTCTTATTTTCAAGTACTTTCTTCTCCATTATATAACTTTAGCTACTATATTATCTGTTGCTGCATAACAAATTACCCCTAAATTTAAGGGCTTAAAACAGCAAACATTTATTATGCCACAGTTTCTGTGAGTTAGGAGTTTGGCAGTGGTAAAGCTGGGTGATTCTAGCTCAGGGTCTCTCATGAAGTTGGAATTAAAATGGCATCTGAAGGCTGCCTAAGCCGAAGGAACTGCTTCCAAACTCCCTCTTGTGGCCGCAGCCAGGAGGCCTCAGCTCCTTGTGGGAGGAGCTGTTTGGAGGCATCAGTCTCTCACCATGTTGGACTTCGCATGGGGCTGCTTGAGTGTCCTCGCAGCATGGAATTTGGCTTCTCCCAGAGTGAGTTGTCTAAGACACAGAGTAAGAAGGAAACCAAAATGCCTTCTAAGATCTAGTCTCAGAAGTCAGATACCATCACTTCCAGCTTATTTTTTTGTTAAAGGCAAGTTATTAAATCCAGCTCATACTAAGGGGAGGGGACTTATGACCCATCTTTTGAAGAGAGCAGTATAAAACAATTTGTGGGTATATTTTAAAACCACCAGAGCTACCTAATAATATTTTGAGGCTACAGGTGGAGGTGGATTCCTGCATCCCAAGACCAAGATTATAACTCATTTCACAAACAGAGAGAAGTAGAACTCTATTTGGTAGCTAGAATAGAATGTAACCTCTTTTTTTTTTTTTAACTTTAAGACTTTAAAGACTGGCTTTAATTGGTATTAAAAAACATTGAATGTTATGTAATGTACATTTTTGTCTCTGGTGAAATGAAGTTAAAATCAGACTAGATCTTATTTCAGTATCCAAAGTGATACTCTATCTATCTATATTCCCTTTTAAAGCAAGGAAAAGAGTTTAAGCAACCTTCATTTTAACTTTTAGTTTATTCACAGAAAAGGAGATGGCTGGTAGTAACAAATGAATTTTATGAATGAGCTGTGTTATCTAGCCAGGTTCTAATTCTAAATATCTGTGGGCATTTTCACCTCTTGATCATCTTAAAAGGTTGATAGGAATTATTTGGGTATTTCTCAGTATTATTCTTATTTTTAAAAATTAATTTATTTATTTATTTTTGGCTGCGTTGGGTCTTCGTTGCTACATGCAGCTTTCTCTAGTTGCGGTGAGCGGGGGCTACTCTTCATTGTGGTGCGTGGGCGTCTCATTGTGGCATCTCATTCTCTTATTGTGGAGCATTGCCTCTAGGCACGAGGGCTTCAGTAGTTGTGGTTCACGGGCTCTAGAGCACAGGCTCAGTAGCTGTGACGCATGGGCTCAGCCGCTCCACGCATGTGGGATCTTCCCGGACCAGGGTTCGAACCCGTGTCACCTGCATTGGCAGGCGGATTCCTAACCACTGTGCCACCAGGGAAGTTCCAGTATTATTCTCATTTTTAAAAGAATTATATAATTTAAAAAATGACTAGCAAACATATTCTGGTAACTTAAACTGTGCCAAACTAGTTGATATCTTTAAAAGGGAACACAAGCCTGAAAATGTGGGCCTAATTCTTTAAAAATCCACATGCTACACTCAATGGCAAAATAAAATCCAATCACTCAGTACTAGTTTCCATCACTTCAGCTACTCTGTCAGTTTCTACATTTTGCCTCTTGGTTTTGGTCTAGAACTTGTGGACTTCTGCCTAGCTTTGGTTACTATAAAGTAACCAAACTTGCTTTACCTTTATATGAGTCATAACTCTTGACTTTGGACTTGTTTAAACTCTCTGTGCCTCAAATTCATTATGTGTAAAATGATGCTAAGAAAAACTTCTTATGATTGTTATAAATATTAAACGAAGCAGCATATGTATACTACCCCTAGAAGATATTCAATGAACATTTATGTCCTTTCCCTAAACTCTTCTTAATCCCATTTTAAGACTTCCCCTCAGAATAAAAGTTGAAATTCGTGTCTGTTTTCTATTATAAACTCTATCCAGTGCCTTTTGCTGTAGGCTTGTGGTGCCCTGGGTAGAAACCGTGCTTAATGCCGGGTACTTGGATTTTTCAAAAGAGTAGAAGTTGACAGTAAGGACCTTACATTGACAGGAACCAAGCATAATAAAAATATCCTGTGCTATTGATGCGGGAAGGGGAACCTCTTCCAGGGCCCAAGGATGAGCTCTTGTCTAACACTCAGAAATGAATTGCCCGAGGAGACACACGTGCTGACAAAACAAGAGACTTTATTGGGAAGGGGCGCCCGGGCAGAGAACAGCAGGGTAAGGAACCCAGGAGAACTCTGCCACATGGCTTGCAATCTCAGGTTTTACGGTAGTTGGGTTAGTTTACTGGTTGTCTCTGGCCAATCACTCCGACCCAAGGTCCTTCCTGGTGGCGTGAGCATCACTCAGCCAAGATGGATTCCAGTGAGAAGGATTCTGGGAAGTTGGTAGGACATCTGGACTGGAGTCTCCTCTCTCCTTTTGACCTTTCCCGAAATCTTCCCATTGGTGGTAGCTTGCTAGTTCCACATTCCTTACCAGGATCTCCTGTTGTAAGATAACGCATGCAAGTGGTTACTACGTTGCCTGGCCAGGGCGGGCGGTTTCAGTCCCCTAACACTATGATGCCAGATATGACCCAACTCCAAATGTATATTTAGTTTGAGTTTAAACTCCATCAGAGTTTCAAAGAGAGATACCCATTATGTACCCAATGATGGAGGGCATTAAGGGAAGAAGAAATAGACGGCTTCATAAACCATTTTTCTGACCCTAACTTTCTTTCTACCAAACTTCTTCTGGGCTTTGGACCGTGTGTTGGGACTTGAGTAAGTGAGGGGTTGGGAGTGAATTCACTATACATATAATGTATATATACTATATGTACATACGTGCACATACGTATTCATCTTTGTATACGTGTATGTAACGATCAAGTTACCGATGAAACATTAATCACTGTACTTTGATAATGTGATAATTTTGGTTGAGGAAATGAATCCTTTCCCAGTTATTCTGGTATCTTTGTACAGTTTTGTTTTTGTTTGTTTTAAAGAATGTCAACATCAATCTTCTTTTCTTTTTTTAACATTAAAAAGGGTGACATTTGAATGTTGAAGTTCTTCTCACTCCCAAGACATATTAAGCCTACTGTATCATATTTAAGTGGCTTCTCCATCTCTTTCCCAATAATTTTAATGCCATGAGCATTGTTTTCTATAGTTCTTTGTTACATTTGTTTTCAACTGGCACATGGAAGTGTTTTTAGAGAACATAAAAAGACTTGTCCTTATTGAGAAAGTTCCTGACCCAAGAGAAGCATTTCCTTCAAAGAAGGATGAGTTTTTAATGTAAAAAAACTTTCCCTAAAATTTAGCAATTTCTCTTGAGACATGGAAAACTTTTTAGTGTTATAAAGTATATCACCTTTGTGTGCCAACTCTCTCGTATGACATTGAAATCCTCAGATCACGTCAACCACCTTCCTTTCCTTGTTGAGCTATTGCTAAACAGAGGTTCAGGGAAAGGACATGTTTTAGCAGGTATGGAAACATTTCCAGGACACTCATGTACAGCAGCAAGTCTTGTAATATTATGGGCTTGAATAGACTGTAAATCCTCTTTGCAGTTCTTTTTCCAGATTGGCTTTTGGGAACACTATAAGCTAAATTATACAACTTTCCTTGATTATTATTTCCCAAGATGTAATATAAATTTGCAGAGTCTGTGGCAAATAACCATCTATAACAAATCATTTTCTTTATGTAGGTACAAATATAATAGTTTCAAGATATCTCCATTTATGGCCCGCTCTTCCCAAAGATAATTAACATGTTAACATCTAAGTTTCTATAGTTTTCTTCTCAACAGTACTTTTTTGTCAAAGGAATGATAGCTGTGCTAGGTAGGAAGAGGTGATGGAAAGGTACTATTTAATTATTACTTCTATTCCCTGAAAAATTACTGTACCCTACCTTTGCTGTTTCCCATGCCTTCTGAGTTTTTAATGACTAGTTAAAATATCAAAGAGCTGTGGGGAGAAAAACAACTGAATCTCAATGAATACTAGAAGGACTTCCCCGATGAAAATAAGGCTATGCGTTTGGGAAGACTAAGAGATAACTTAATTAGAACAGAATCAAAAGAACTGGATCAAAGGACCTGGAGCTACCACTGACTGTGTTCTTAGGCTATGAAATTCATATTTCTGTGCCTCAGTTTTCTCACCGTTAAGGTGTTGAACTAGATGAATACAAAGGCTTTTTCAAATGCTAATAATCTGTGATTAATAGTAGCTCATTCCCACTTTTTCCTTGATACTCTTCTGAGGTCCAAGAGTTTATATAAGGTAGCAAAATGGATACATATATAACGTAATGTCCCTAAACTTATTTGAGCAGCAATGCATTCCTATGATCCAGCTCCTCATTTTGCAGACATATAGGGAAGTGAAGTGGCTTGCTCAAGTGCACATGTCTAGTCACAAAGCAGAGCATCACAGCAGAGCAGTCACTTATCTGCAGTCCACGGCTGGTTCTATTAAACCAGGTTTTCCTGACACTTTTCATTTATTTATTGTGTATGTTAAATTATAACTCCTAGGTACAAGGGTTGTATTTTTTCTATGTAATTTACTATACCCATAGCTCCTTATAGTGTTAGGAATCCAACAGGTGCTTAAAATAAATTAATTAATTTGTATACTGGCTCTTAAATTTCTTATCATTCACATTTTTTGGTCAACTAGAGACTGTACCCCCCCCCCAAAAAAAAGAAATGTGCTTATGAACTGTTCCAGAAACTTCTTCAAAATTTCAAAGCAGAGGATATTACATGGAAGTAGGAAAGATATTGCTTCTTCAGCCTTTCCCCTTAAACCAACACAACCTCATTTGCATCTCTGACTTGTGTAATCCTGGCAGCTTCCAGATGGCTTGGCAGTGTCTCCACGTTAAAAGATAGACCGCAACCTACGGGTCAATGAGCAAAGAGCAGTCTTGGCTACTCATACAGAAATGGGGAGAGATGACTGTGAACTTGTAACTTCCTTGCGTCTTAGAAAATAGAGCCTAGATGACACATTATTCCAAGACCAGAATTATGCACCCCAAAATCTGCTTGAGAGGGAGAAGAAGGAGCCAGAAATCTGTTAGAACTTGAGTGGGTGACTTGTATTTATCTAGTGGGATAAGCCTGTTACACAAAGGCTTTATTAGACATGCTAAATTACATTGCTTAGCTGTTCGAATGCCTGCTAATCCTCTAGGCAAATGCATTTCCTTTCCGCACCTTACTTGGTGCAGTCTTTCCTGTGAATAACCATCACATTTTATTTGTATTTCTCATATGACACACATTCACCTTTTCCTCCAGATGTATTTTTCACCAACTGTTCAGTTCCCATATATTTATTAAGCATGTTAGAGACCGGGGTTGAGATGTGCAAAACAGCTCTGGAACCCCAAAGAGCTCACCTTTCAGGGGAAGGGACAGACACAGAAACTTAGGTGACTGTTTTCTAAAATCACTCATATTAAGCAATGAGCATCACAAGGCAGACAAAATGTCTTATTCTCTTTTGCGTCTCCCAGAGGTTAGGTGCTCAGTAAATATGTGTTGAATGAATGAGTAAATATCTTATAAGGCTTCTAGGAGAATATATTCTATTTCATTAATTAGTGTAGGCACCTGCCTATTCATTCAATGACTTTTTTTATTGTGCCCAACCCTATTTTAAGTGCTGATACAGTCTTCATTTCATTTCAATTTCTATCACAAAAATAATACATTTTCTAATTATAATTATGTAAGTATATTTAACATCAACATGGCAATTTTTCCACCAGTTATTTCTTCAATCAATGTTTCTTTTGTGTAAATGAATTATTTCCAAATTGTTTTTTTAGCTAGTTGTAGTTCCAAAGAAAGCAGGGAAATAAACCTCTGAGATGAAACTTGTTTGCATTGATTGATTCTAGTTCATAATCCTCTTGGTTTTATTACTGTCCATTGAGTTACTAAATGTTAATTGATCATTGTGACCTTACAAATTATCTTTTTAGAGTATGTTTTAGGTCATAAATAGAGAGTAATCACTTTCACGTGAAAGAGAATGGAGATACAGTTTTGGCAGAAATAGATTTGATTAAAACAAACCTATATTCTTAATACATTTTTAAAATTATATACTTTCTCCCAATTATAGAAGTAATATGTCTTCATTGTAGAAAACTTGGAAAATGCCGAGTATATAAAGAAGAAAGAAGGCACTTAGAGGGGGGGTTTATACTTTTTATACAAATTTGCATTCTGATTTTCCACTTAACAGTGTATTGTGTGCATTAACAAAATCATTTCTAAAGCCCTAAGAATTGGCAAAATTTGAGTAAATATGTGAAAAGTCATAAGACTACGAGGTTCAGAGAAATCGTCAATGTAAAATACATGAAACTACTTGAAGTTTCACTTCAGGGTGTTCATTAAAGCTTCCTTTAAAAAGAAACCGAGATAATAGGTTTTTAAAAACCTCTATTTCCGCTTTTGAAGAAATTATGTGCTATAGATGTCAGGTGATCTGGTTTTTTCCATTTGAATACTTGCTAAAGAGATCACTAGGAGGAAAAGTTTCCTAAATCAGAAATTAAGAACAAAAAAAGAACAAAGGGAAATTATTTTACTTCATTCAAGGTCTATCATGTTACTTTCCAACTTCCTTTTCATTAGTAGCATAAAGAGATCGCAGTTCATACAGTTAGATGATTTGGATTTACTTAGTCTCCATAAGCCTCAGTTTCTCCTGTGTAAAAGGAAGGGGATAAAATTAGAAGAGATTTAAATTCCCTGGTAGTGAAATACATATATGAAAGAGAACACATGTATAAATATATGTGATATTAAATATTCATATGTATTATATATAAAGACATATATAAAAGAAGATATATATATTATATTATATATATATGAAGATAGGCCTATAAATCTATATACCTGATACTTATCCTCTATATTGGAGAACCACATTTAACTTATAAATCAAAACCCTGAGTTTGGTTGGTCTTAATTTGACCATCAATACCAGATAACTAGTAACTAGATAATTAGTTGGTTCCTAAAAATCTTGTGAGAAAGAATATTGGATTAAAAGTCAGAATACTTGGGCTTCCCTGGCGGCGCAGTGGTTGAGAGTCCGCCTGCCGATGCAGGGGACACGGGTTCGTGCCCCGGTCCGGGAAGATCCCACATGCCGCGGAGCAGCTAGGCCCGTGAGCCACAGCCACTGAGCCTGTGAGTCTGGAGCCTGTGCTCCGCAATGGGAGAGGCCACAACAGTGAGAGGCCCGCGTACCGCAAAAAAAAAAAAAAAAAGTCAGAAAACTTGATTCTCATCCTAGCTCTGTTATTAATGAATTATCTTTCCCTGGATAAGCCACTTATCTTCTCTGGGCTTTCTTTTTTTAAATAGGGTGGTAGACTAGAAGTCCAGTAATTTCCATCTGGCTCATAAAATATGATTGTAGGACTAATCCAGTTCAATAATTCATTGGTGCTATTTTCTAAAAATTGTTCTATCATCCTAATAGTCAAGCAAAGTGTCAGAAAATGAGGTGTATTTAATCCAACACTTATAACAAAATTTTTACATTATTTAAGGAATGTGAACCAAGTGAACTAAAAGATATGCACATTTACATATAAAAATATAGTATATAAATTTAAAATATATGTATGAAAATATTAAATTTATATTCACATATAATTACCATTTTGTTGAAGGAAAACAATAAGTAAGCAAAATACAATAATTTTTAAATTTCCTCTCATTTCTCAATTCCTAATCCTGTTTTTTTGCATCATTACATTTTGAAATAGATAGATAGATAGATAGATTTTACCAAATCAAGTCCTCATCCATTCATTCATTCATTTCATATTATTTATTTATTTATTTTGCGGTACGTGGGCCTCTCACTGCTGTGGTCTCTCCCGTTGCAGAGCACAGGCTCTGGATGCGCAGGCTCAGCGGTCATGGTTCACGGGCCCAGCCGCTCCGCGGCATGTGTGATCTTCCCTGACCGGGGCACGAACCCGCGTCCCCTGCATCGGCAGGCAGACTCTCAACCACTGCGCCACCAGGGAAGCCCTCATATTATTATTTTAACTAATTCATGTGGAGTACTGTCAACAATGTTACAGATACTAAGGCTACTGCATGATACCTATATAGAAGGGTATGGTTCCTACCTTCCTTCAGTTTAAAGCCTATTGGAGAAGAAAGACATTTAACCAATGATGACACAAAAATGTAAATCTGAAATTGCAATGAAAGACAAGACTGTAAAAGAATGCAGACCTAATTTGGACTTGGGAGTCAGGAACGATCTGCCTGAAAAAAATGACATTAGGCTGAGGCTCCAGGGGTGAGTAGGAAGGAATTAACCAGGTCAAGAGAATGAGAATAAGCATTCCAGGCAGACGAAGCAGCATATACAAAAACCCTGAGAAAGGAGAGTTACAGAGATTAGGAAACTAGAGGCCTGCACCTTCTGAGCCAGTGGGGACCCTAGAGAAGTGGGCCTTATAGACCCAATTAAGTTTTGGATTTTATTAAAAGAATACTTGGGATTTCTGCAGTCATTTAAGAGATAGTAATATCACCAGATTTACATCTTTCAAAGAGAACTCTAACCTTATATTACAAATCAACTAAAGGAGTACAAAAACTAAAAGAAAACCAATTGGGGACTTGGCAATAGTTTCAATGAAAGAAAATTAAACTAGGGTGATAACAATGGAAATGGTAAAAAAGAAACAGCTTCAAGACACATATTGGAGAATAGACCAAACTCGGTAATGGGATAAATATAAGTAACCAAAAGAGAGGTAAATGGCAAAGGTGATAATCCGATTTGTGGGATATGCAGGAGGGTGGATGAAGATGGCATTCAGTGAGTTGAAGAAGACCAGATGAGAAACATGTTTGGGAGCGGGACGGCTAGAAGTCACTCTTGATCAGGCTTATAAATCATTTTAAATAGACAGTTGGAGAGGTGAATCTGAAGCTCTGAAGAAAGCCTTAGAGAAATAAATTGGAAATCATCAGCATATAAGTGGTATTAAAAGCTGTGTGTGTGTGTGTGTGTGTCTGTGTGTGTGTGTGTGTGTAGATGAGAAAAAAAAATGATGGCAATGTTATATAAAGGCCCAGAGCTAGTTCTAAAGGAATTTAAGCATTTAATTTTGAGAGAAAATGAGATGCCAGCATATAGGAGTTAGAGAAAAAACAGCCAAAAAAGGTGAAAGGAAAAAACAGGAACATATAGTCACAGAAGCCAAGAAAAGAAAGTATTTCCTAAAGGTCATCATGGTCAATATTGCTGAATATCAAGTAGTAATGGAGTTTGTGGAGTTCACTGGACCACAAAAGCAATTTAAATGGAATAGTAGACACAAAAGCTGATTGATGAGTACATGAGATGGGTTGAAAGGATGAGAAATTAAAAAGCTTAAATTAAAGGAAACATACACAGTTAGCTTTTTTGAGAAGCATGCCTGGGAAAGGGAGTAGAAAGAGTGGTAAATAAAAGATTGTGAATTAAAGATGGATGAGATCAGAGCACGTTTGAAGGCTATTGGGAAAAGTCCTTTAAAAAGGAAGATGATCAAAATTCAATGAAGAGGGAAGATGAATAAAAATATAAGCCAAGTTGTGTCACTCCTCTGATTAGAATAAAATATATATTCCTCAGCCTGCTTTAAAAAATCTTCCTTGAAGACTCCTAGTTAAATCTCCAGTCTCATCTCATGCCACTCTTCCTTTCTTTCTCTTCCTTAGGTATACAGTAAGAATTCTCTCAAGAATTCCAGGTTTAGAACCTTTGCACGGGCTGTATCCTCTTCCAGGAATTCTCTACCCTCTGCAATTTGCCTAGCTCACTCTTTTCCATCAAAGTTTCAGTTGAAATGTTCTTCCTGACCATCCACTGAATCCAAAACGATCTCCAAATTTTCATATGTCTGGTTCCTTCTTGTCATTCAAGCCTCAGTTTCAGTATCCTCAGTGAAACCCTTCTGATAACCTAATGTAAATTAGTAACCCCCCCCATTCCCTTGCCATCACCCTGTGAATTCTTAGCACAGCACTTCTTATGCCACATTTTATTGTTCATGTGCTTGTTTATATGTTAACGGTATGTCACTTCTCTCTAGAATGTAGACTATGAAAGCAGGGATCTCATCTTACTTGCTCAATGCCATATTCCCAGAAAGTGTGATAGTGTTTGGCATATAGTAGGTGCTCAATAAAAGTTTGTTGATTGGTTGAATGGTAAGTTTAATTTACAGGTCGGTCTTCTTAGAAAATATCTAGAAATTAAAAGGCACATTATGGAAATTTTAATCAAATTCAGTCTAAATATACAGGTAACAGATTAGAGGATTGTAGTGAATAACACTATTATTTAAAAATATTCTAGAAGACTTATTTTTAATAGAAAATCTTAATGATTCTATACCTCTTATAATAATATTAACTCTAATTTTCATGCATCAGGTATATGCAATCTAATAGCAAGAGAAAGTTTTCCAGAAGTACTTTGCTATTAAAAAGTAGCCAGCCTAATATAAACAATTTACTACGAGTAATCCATTTGGTAGATAAAACATAAGTATGAAGCCAAGAGTATATTTACATTCAGCAAGCATTTATTAAGCCATGCACAATCCTAGGCATATCGGATTCAAAAATGAATAAAATGCAATAGACTGATCTCTAATAATTCAAATATGAGTAAGTGAATAAAGATATAAAAGTTAACAATACTGTGTCTTAAAAAGGCTATAATAGGGCTTCCCTGGTGGCGCAGTGGTTGAGAGTCCGTCTGCCAATGCAGGGGACACGGGTTCGTGCCCCGGTCTGGGAAGATCCCACATGCCGCGGAGCGGCCGGGCCCGTGAGCCATGGCCACTGAGCCTGCGCGTCCGGAGCCTGTGCTCCGCAACGGGAGAGGCCACAGCAGTGAGAGGCCCGCGTACCGCAAAAAAAAAAAAAAAAAAAAAAAAAAAAAAAAAGGCTATAATAGAGTGTGAACAAAATAATGCGGGGCCAGTTTGTTTTACCACCTCTGGGCCATGGAACCACACGTTTGAATTTAGACACTATTCAAAAGTTTCCATTCCTCCTAGGGGCAAATGGTTAATAAGAAATTCAGTTACCCTGGATCTAACATCTTTCCCCAAATCAAGTGAAAGTCTTTTTCACAAAGAAGGGGGAAAGAGAAGGTTATTTTTCTGCCAGTGTAGAATGGAGCAATTAAGCTTTGTCTGTAAGATGAAGAGGTTGCCATAAGAAAAGAAGCACAACAACAAAAAATACTGTGCTCAATGGTTGTGCAATGCCAGCTCATTATTTCTGGAAGGGGCTAAAGATTAGAAAATCACTCTTCTTGAGTTGTAATAGACCTGTAAAGCTGAGTAACTCAGAAAGTACTGAAAAGGAATACTGGGGAAAATAATACAAAAATAAATAGCAATAGAAATCGTGGTAAGCTAAGCATGACCTATGGAAAAAGAGGAAAATTTTGCATATCTAAGAAAATCTCATCACAGTCCTCTCTGTAAGATTAAAATAATTTCAGTATTTTTCCATTTATTTAATGCAAACAGGTATGGCTTGCTCTGACAAAACATCCCATTTCTTATTTAGGTATTATTATGCAGACAGAACATCAACTTTATGTTGGTTGTTCAAAGTCATTCTTAAAGACCAGAATAAGAACTAAATATAATAATTAGAAACGTTTGCATGCCAGAGATCCTTTTCTTCCAAATATTTCTTTGGGCTTACAGTCTCTGTCAAAGGATTGGGAAGCACTGTTATAAATATGTCTCATTCAAACATTAATGAGGAAGCAAATCATTCAACTTTTAAAAATTGCAGCATCTATTTTGATGTCATTTATCAGCTGTTCGATGAAAGAATGAGGCAGAGAAGTATTTCTGAATCCTGAGTTTTCTGAATGAAAAAGAAGTATTCCTCTATGCATAATTTCTTATCTTGTTACTACAACAGAATACAGCTATCTTACCAATTAGTATAACATTTAGCACATAAAGTGTTAATTTCCAAAATATTTTGAAATCTTTAAGAGAATAATATCTTAAAAATAATAGGTAAAAGCAATATAAATACAAATTTGTCAACATTAAGCTAGCAAGAAATATTTCTGTATCTTCCAAAAAAAACTTTGAGTCATTAAAGCAATGTTAATTCTTTTATCAATACTTTTTTTTGCCACAATAAACCAATGACTAAATACTAATGACTATGTACTAAAACATAACATAGAACGTTGTGGCTGTGTTTTTGCTTTTCTCAGTGTGTATCTTTTAGAAAGCAAGAGGCTATTTAAAGAAAAGTATATTGTTTGAAAATATTTTATACTTGAAATAAAATGCTGTTTTACCAGAAGTTTCCAAAAGGAAAATAAGGAAAATTGTATTCTGCTTTTTTTTTTTTAACCACTATCAGTCTATTCTAACACATGCAAGTAGCAACTTTCAATTTCTGGCTCTATCTACGTTATGCTGCAAAGGACTTTTTCCTGTCCACCATTTCACCTTGAGCAGGGGTGCCTCATTTATAGATTGCTCTGGATTCAATCCGTTTTGCTGCATTTTAAAGTAAAAAGAAAAAAATTGGTCAAAAATTGCTCCGTCTTGTTATGACTGGCCAGCTGTAATATACTTTTACAAATTTGAACCTGCAAAAGGTGGTGTGTTTTCAAGTTATTGCTTAAATTGTCTCAGGCTACAGGTCAAGGTCATATTATTCAATTTTCCTACGTTTATGATCTCGACACATTTTATATTTAATTTTTTGTGGCGAATGATTTGTCTTTACCTCGAGCTGTGTTTGTGCTAGGCCATAAAATCAGGTGATGACCCCGCAGAATCCGTGGGCACCTTAAAGAGACTACAGAAATTGGTTTGGACCAAGAAAGCCAGGGTGCCGAGTCTGAATGAGATGAAACCTACATCAATAAATCTCCGTAAGTAAGAACTCAATGAGCTGATAAAAACGTTTTGAGGAAGAATTGGGGTAGCATATATTAATGAAGGACATTTTGATAAGGCCTTAAAGTAATCATTAAACGTTGAGTTTTTTGGGGGTTTTTTTTGCCAAGTTATTTGTGAAACAAGTATCCTTACACTGTTCCTGAATTTCATCCATGACATTCCCTTTCCCCTTTCCTTCAGAACCAGACTCAGAGGAAGAGTGAGAGAAAGCTATGGGTAAAGCTCAACAAGAAAATAAGGGTCAACATTGTCCACTGTTCCCATTCCTTGGCCATAGAAAACAGTATGATTCAGTTTTGATGTGAGTGCAGCTAATTGGCAGATCGTGACATGCAACTTTGATTTTCATTTATTTACAAGAATGAGCTATTAATCATAATCTTTTGTTTATACCAGCTAAGCATTTGAACTTAAATAGATTCGACCATATGGCACAATTTACTTAGGGTAATATATGTTTCTATTTTCTATAAATGTTTTATATACTAACAGAAATTTCATCAGACCCTACACTACATGCAAATATAGGTCTCACTAATCAACTTTATAGGACCAAAGATTGTACCTTTTCCTTTTGTTTTCTCAGTCTTGTTCTTACTTTTCCAAAATATTTCACCATGAGACATACCACATGCATAAATCTCTTTGCAGATTGATACTAAAATAGAGAATTTTAGGATACCAAAAGAATTTCCAAAAATCTCTACTGAGATTTCATTCTTTTAAGTAAGGCAAAGATTTGATGTGCTTCTTTATGATACTCTCTTATACACATGACCTCAAAAATTAAAAATATTTAAGAATAGAAACATACCATATCATGCTTATAACATGTGGAGAATTTTTTTTAATTTGTATTTTTTCTACAGTGTCTTTCAGTACACTATTTGCGTGTGGCTTCCAGTCATTCCAGTCAAACTGGCTTTAATCATTATATATGCCTTCAAAAAATTTTAGGTAAATCTGTTTTTACAAAACCAGTCACTTAATATATCAAAGATTTACCTTTTAAAGAAATGCTATTGTAGGGCTTCCCTGGTGGTGCAGTGGTTGAGTCCGCCTGCCGATGCAGGGGACACGGGTTTGTGCCCCGGTCTGGGAAGATCCCACATGCCGCGGAGCGGCTGGGCCCGTGAGCCATGGCCGCTGAGCCTGCGCGTCCGGAGCCTGTGCTCCGCAACGGGAGAGGCCACGGCAGTTAGAGGCCCGCGTACAGCAAAAAAAAAAGAAATGCTATTGTAAAACTATTTTGTAAAATTATATGACTTCCTGGTTTAGCCTGTGATGTTCATTCATTTCTATTATATAAAGGGAATTATAATAGTCATAATTTCTACATGTGAAAAATTATCAGACCTCTTATTTTTCTTTACCATTCAGAAGATGAAGATGAAACATTGATTTCCTGTATGAAATTAGCCAAATCCCAAGAAAAGAGAGTTAATAATGTTAGTACAAGGAGGAAGGAAGAAATGGAGATTAGATTGGATTCTATTTCTGCATCACTGGTTAGACCCAGTACTTCAACTGGATGCAGCTTGGCCAAAATATTATCCCACAGTGGAGGTGAAGCTCAGATGTGGAAAAGCTGGAAGCCTTTCCCAGAAAACCCGCTGTGGACATATGTTGATTTCCAAATTGACCGGGTTGGACCCTGGGACAACTGTTTCCACTGCACTCACCACCCACATCTCAAGTCTTCTTGTACAGATATGGATCTCCCACACTCATGGGTAAGTTTGTAAACTACGGAAATGTATCATCTTATCTGGTTGTTTGTACTAGCTGGAAAGAAACAGATAACAAACGTACTATTCAGTCAAATTTATGAGTCTCTGGAAAGTTACCAGAGCTAGAGCTGTCTTTCCAAAAAGCAATGCAGCTCTTGTGACTTCTGCTATCATGTTACTATTAGACATGTTCCTTGTGTTTGAATAAACTACTGCATAATATTTTCCAGGGATTTCTTTTTAACTAAGGGAAGACAATGGATGTTGATTCAGATCAAGAAGATGTGCGTTGAATTATCTAAATTATTGCTGTTGTCTTGCAGTTTCACTGACAAATAATAGCTAATTTAAATGAGCATTTTCTTTGTGCATGCTATTCTTCTAAACACTTCACATGTATCATTTCATTTAAATTTCACAACAACCCTATAATGTAGGAAGTGTTATTCTACTATTAATTCCTTCCTATTTTACAATTGAGAAAAATGAGGTACAAAAAAGTAACAGGTACAACGTCACAGATCTAATAAGAAATGGAGCCAAGATCTAGAAACTAGACTAGGGATCCTGATTTAAGCTAATACATTATAGTGTTTTCCATATACTAAGCTAGGTCATAAGGCTATATGGTGCAAGAGAAAGAGTATGGATTTGGAGTTAGACAAGTCTGGGCTTGAATCCAACCTCTGCTATTTGTTTAGCTTGGGCAAATTATTGAACTTTTTAGTTTCAATTTTCTCAATAGTAAAATGGAAATAGTAATATTAAACTCATGAGGTAATTGACAAACTAAAATTAAATAACACAAATATTCTAAGATTTAAAAGTGTCTAATTTTTTTCAACTTGAACATAAGTTACTTATCTGCCTGGTATATTATTGTTTCCTTTAAAAACATTACCCTATCCCTTCAGACTCAGATCAAATGCTTTGTCCTCTAGAAAGCCTTCCTGGGTCATGCCAGACAGGAAGTTCCTTCCTTTGAACTTCTAGATCACTTAAGGGCATTATTCTTTCATTGTATAGGCATCAAATATATATTGGTGTCGCTGTGTGCCAGTACAATATTAGACTGGGGACGCAGAGCTAAACAATACATGCACTGCTCCTGTCTTCATGGAGCTTACCACACTCCGCACTGTAGTGAGGTGAGTTGGACGTTAGTTTATTTGCTATAAGTAATTCATCTTTGTATCCACCATAGTCTCTAGAATATTATAGGCACTCAATAAATATTTGAGTAAAATTTGCTGACTAAATGAATGGAGTTTTAGAAACCAATGGACTTTGTTACCATAGATCTAGATAAAACTTTTCTTCTCATTCTTCTAACTGTCCCTATATTAATGCAATCGTACATAAACTCAGTTATTATGTGTGTGTGAGTGTTTGTGAATGCGTGTATTGATTTTGGTATATATACATAGTAATGTTTTTCTTTTTTATTTAGGTAGTTTTGCCTATTTTAGTACATAGCTAAATGATTAAGTAAGGAGTTTTTATCTGCAGAAGGTCAAACATATCTGCAGAGTGCTCAGAATTTCAGATGATAGTGTTCAGCATTTGTGAACAGGAAAACCTCAGTGGATTTGGAGAGAAGGTTCAAGAACATGTTAGAGTTAAATTGGTTTGGTAAACTTAATGAGACTCCTTGCACTCAGGGATTTGAGACATAGAGTGAAAGAAGTTGGATGAGTGCAAATTATTATTTTTATATTCTACACATATATGCTATAATAATAGCAAGTAAAAAATCTAGTTTCATTTTAGCATAGCTGGTATTTTTTTTCTGTAGTAATTACAAGGCTATTATTTGGGTTATACTTTAACTGTCATTCTAGGCAAGATACAGAAGGCAGATAGTGTTGAGGGAAAAGTCTTCTCAAATGAGTGTTACTTACTATCAATGACAGATAGTCAGCAGTGACATTTTTGCAATTTTATAGGGTAAAAGTGTGACCAGATTTTTTTCTAAATGTACCTACATATACAGATACATTGGAGCTGGGCCTAAACCCCACATTTTTGGGGAAATAAAACCAATCCACGAATTAGTTTCTCGATGTCAGAAATTTCAGCAATAGTGGATTGCAGTGTTTTTGATCCCATCATTAAATCAGAGTTTTGAGGTGGCCTGAAGGTGACTTGTCTTCCAGACAGTCCTTATTCACCCAGGTACACCTCCCTGCTAGCCCACTTCAGGCTCACACTCTCAAAGCTTGTTCTTATAGAGCTGGGTGTAATGCCAACGCTGACATCACTAGCAAAGTGAGATTGGGCAAACTCCTTACCCTCTTTAATGCGCAAATTCCAATTCTGTATTGGTTTCAGACCCTACTCATCTCTTTTCCTCCAAGTGATTCTTTGCATACTGAAAATACCCATTTGTAAAACAAGGTTATCGAGGTCTGCTGTGCAAAGGCTGTTGGGAAGATTAAATGAAATCACGTCAGGACTCAGTTGATAGTAGGTAATATTTATACCTAAATCAAAGGGTCAAGAGGCTTGAACTGGGCTTGGAAAGGAGCAACATTTTACTCAGTTGAGATACCATAAACAAATTGAATCCAGACAGGGAAATGTATTATTTGTGAAGGACTCTTCACAGAAGTCAACAAGGGGAGAATGAGACACACATAGATGTTTAACATGCAGTTTAGTTGTGTATAAGGTCTATGGGATCTGAGGAGTGGGGAGAGATATGTGATTACAGACTTGATATAAATTGAGAAAGGCAAAAGATGAGATTTATGAAAGTGTAAATTCCACAAGAGAGATGTGAAAGGAAAAACTACTTAGGGTTGTCGATCTTTTCTAACATCCAAAATGAGTGGTGTTGAGAATTTCAGATGCATCTTAAGAAAGGTAATAGTGGAGGTAACCAAAAATAATATTTGTAACCAAGTGTTTACAATCAACTTACAAGGAGAGTGATTGAAGGGCATTTATGAAATCCTGCGTGCTGAGAATTTGAAACATCATAACAAAAAAGAAGAAAGTGAGCCACAGACTTAGTTGGGAATAAGGGCAAGAAAGAATAAATTTGTGTGTTGCAAAGGAGATGCAGTCTTCCTTTAAGGTAATATTAAAAGAGTAGCTAATATATTTTTCAAAATCTCGGATACTTTTTTCAGATTTATAAGAAGAATAAATAGTTTATCAGATTAAGAAATGGAAGTAATCTTGACATGAAAAAGGGGAATAAATATCCCTTTTTCCCTTCAAATGTCTAAAATGTTCCAGAATCTATTTTATAAAAATAGTGTGATATATTTAAAAATGATAGTAACAAAATCTCTTTCAGAAAGAAGGAAAGTCAAAGGCCTGAAAGAACAAAACAGAGACCCATGTACAGAAGAATTCAAATGCAGCATAGATAGAAAAATTATAATAATGAGAAACCAAATTACATAAAAGTCAAAGAAAAATGAGTGAAGTTTATATACCAAATCTCAAGGTGAGAAAATAAACAAAGCTCTACTTAAAGCATCTTAAAATGCCTAAGAAGAGGATGATAAGAGTGGAGCTGAAAGGTCTTATTGGAGTATTATGTGAACCCATCAAAATTGCACCAAAAGAGAAAGTGTGGAGAATGGAAGATTTTTTTACAGAACTGTTTCAGTGAGAGGAACAGGATGTGTGCTAAAGTTAACCAAGAAATAAAGGAACAAAGATTTTACAGTTAACCTTTCCATTCAAATGGGAGTAGTGGATGTTCTAATTATTGACATAGAAAAATGTTCTTGGGTCCTACAGCCCCACTGCTAAGTGGTTTCAGAGTTTTAATACTGTCCCCCCAAAACTACTGATCTATGGGAGAGAGGTGACAAAACCAGGATAAGCTCTTTGTGCCTATCTTCTACTTTGTCTTTCTATTCTCAACCTTGGCAATCTCTCCCAGTATCTCTGACCCTAGTCTAGTCTACTTCCTTCAATCAACATGACATGTCATTACCAGATTAATTTACTTGACTAATCTACTTGATAAATGCTACCTGAATAATGATTCTGAAGCTCAGAATCATTAGTGTTACTAGTGCTACCACTCCCCTTACAAACTTTTAAGCATCTCCCCAACATCGACAGGTTCAAAAGCAAACTCATTCACCTGTTCTGCCTTCTAACTAGATTCTCACCAGTCTCTTTCACACACACACTCTGCTGTAAGCACAGTGATACCATCCTTTTGCCAAACACAATGATTTGTTTCCCATCTTCATAGCTTTGTTTATACTGTTTTCTCATTTAGAACTTCCTTTCTTCTCTACCTGTTTGATGAATAGTATGGAAGGTTAAAAATACATATGGATGAGTAAGTATTCATGTGGTACACTTTGAAGAAAAAAATGTGTGAAAAGGAATGAGGATGAGAGGACCAGTAAAAAGAGAGTAAGGAGGCACATGGTTTAGAAAAAATGCAAAATTAATTTCATAGGCTCTATTATCATTTTCTTTGTACATTAGTGATGTTAGATTCCTGACAAAAGTCTCTGTGTCCCACTGATGGGCATATTTTTACTGGCCCAGTGAATAACACATACCAAGAAGACTGTTCCCACATCCACGCAGAGGAAGACAGGCTATGAACCACCAATGCCTGATTCCTCATAGTTTAATGCCCTTGTATGCAACTCTAACAGCAAAAGCTATTTGTTAGAACAGCTTTAAACTTGTATCTGCTTACCTTGGAATTACGGCGGTATGAAAAGAGAACAGGTTTTAATGAATGGATCTGGACAACCTGTGAAAAGGAAGGCAGAGTAAATAATAATCTGGACTGAGAAATGCAGAAGGAAAAATAGGAAAATGTGATAGAAAAATACCAAAAGATATTTATACTTATTACAATCTGCACGGAAATTAATTAACTTGAGAATCAAGATTCTAAAAATAATTTAAGGTCCTAAATGAACAAGAACAAATAATTAATTATGAGTATTTTACATGACAAATTTTTAATTATAGCCAATAATATTTGATGGAAGGAAAATTAACATTTACCCAAGAGAAGAATTTGAAAAATGGGAGATGCTGCAACAGCTTATTCATTCATTCATTTATTCATTCATCCATTTATTCACTCATTAGCAAACTCATGTCAAGTGCCTCCTAAGCCTCTTAGGCTATGAATATGTATGTGGGAGGAAGAATCTACCGTTTCATATTTATAATGAGAGTTTATGGGGTCTTATGAAAAAAGGTAAAAAGGAAAAACAAATAATCACAATCCTCAATATAAAAATTCACTAAGATGGGAAACATATTGTGATACTTGTATATAAAATAATCCTGGAGAAGATCTGGCCAGATGTGCAAACACATTTACATTAAAAAAGAGAAGTTGGGCTTCCCTGGTGGCGCAGGGGTTAAGAATCTGCCTGTCAGTGCAGGGGACATGGGTTTGAGCCCTGGTCCAGGAAGATCCCACATGCCACAGAGCAACTAAGCCCATTCACCACAACTACTGAGCCCGCGCCTAGAGCCCGTGCTCCGCAACAAAGAGTAGCCCCCACTCACTGCAACCAGAGAAAGCCCACGCACAGCAACAAAAACCCAACACAGCCAAAAATAAATAAAATAAATTAATTTTAAAAAATTAAAAATTTAAAAAAATAAAAAAAGAAGTTATGGAAGAAACATTTAAATTATGAGACCTTATAATAATGCAAGATATCAGATTTATGGAAATTATTTAGGTTGAGTTTGAGGAGAGTAATTTGGAATGTTTATGAAATGTTTAAACATATTTTTCTAATAAAATCTTGTATAATAAATATAAAGATAAAATGAGAAAATGTAATTGCTCTGTAAGTGTGAAGTCTTATTCTAGAAGTCCAGGATAACTAGAGATATTTTTAAATTAGACTTTTGAAGCAGGACAATGTAGAATGCAAACGAATCAAATTATTTGGGCTAATGTTTGGCTTTTCCCAGTTACACAAACCTCATGAATATAAGTGAAAATAACAGACCCGTGGTCTAGTTCTAGAACTATTATAGAAACCAAGAATCCCTCTTTTTCATGAATTGCCCTAAGAGTTTTGTCCCACTTCTCTCTTTGTTTTGTTGTTGTTGTTTCTCTGTGCTTATTTACGCAAGTGCATCAAATTAAGGAGAAAGTTGAATTGGTACTCCCCAAAATAAACTCTTTCTAAAGTCTTCATAAAATATTTGTAATTTAGAATAGCTCTTGTGATAATGATATAGGACCCATGATAATCAATTATAACTACATTTTGGCTTCTACAAGAAAGTTGAAATTTGCTTCTTTGGATTCTCAGATAGACAAAGGAGGACAACGAATGTCAATCTGAAGGGGACCCAGTTATGCTCATTGAACATGGGAGACCTCAAGTGCCTCCTTACTGAGAACCTAACTCTTTTGCGCGGTTCAGAAGAATGAAGCAAATCACTAATACTGGACATTGGCCTTTGGGAAGAGAGAGGCCTAAATGTTAGAACATTTTATATAATGAGCCTTGGAGAATGCCCCAAGTATTGGTAGAATTTCTTCTGTGGCAGAGAAGCAAGCTCAAAATTCAAATATTGCTAAGCAAGCTAAAGACAAAGTCATATTTTGAGTGTGCAGCATAGTGTGTCAGAAGCCATGTTACACATCAAAGGAGCACAGGTTGGAGCCAGGAGAGCCAGTTGTGAGCTCAACTCTGTCACTTACTGGGATCTCTCTGGGTCAGGATGCTTAATCTCCATGGCCTGCTACCTCCTCATCTTTAGAAAGAGGGAGAGCTATCAATGATATTTAAGACTCCTTTTTATCTTCAGTATTTGGGCTATGAGGGTACACCAAGGAAGATAAGGCCTATGTGCAGAAAGAGATTAGTACATAAAGATTTTCTTTCAGCTTTTTCAAAGCAGCTCTCTTCTCACTTTTCAGGTGCCCATTGTTGACCTGGTTTCTTTCTATTTTTTTTTTTTTTTTTACATAAGCTATTTTAGGTTTGGATTTTTATTTTTTATTCTTTTTCCTGACCAACTACATTTCCTCTGTCCTGGCTACTTCCTCATGTTCTGAACCAGCAACTATGTATGTGAATACAGACTTCACCTGGGATACAGCCAGGTTCTCCTGACCATGAAAACTTCTTCATGAACCAAAATGTCTGTATTTCCATTCTCAGGAACTAAGAAGGTTTCTGCCACTCAAGAAGAACTATTTTTTTAAATCCTTTTGAATGCCATCTCAGAGGACAAAACCTTGTTTTGACAAATGGGCGGGTGAAGTTTAAATAGAATTGTAGAGGGTGGCAGAAGAGCAGGGGCCATGCAGTGTGAAGAGTGCTGGGCTGGAGTGAAACATCCTCTTCTGCCACCATCACCCATCTCTCTCTCTTGCTCCCTCTCTCTCTCTCTCTCTCTCTCTCTCTCTCTCTCTCTCACACACACACACACACACACACACACACACACTAGGTGGCACCTTTGAGATCTTGTCCTGATCATGCAGACATGTCAATACAATGACGATCATAATCTCCATTGAGTTAGCAGTTGACTATATTTCAGGTGCTTTTATATATGCTATCTTTGTGTTATGATTCAGTTAGGTGGTATTATTATTCCCATTTTAATGGTAAAAGAGATTAAATAATTTATGTAATGTAACAGTAGGTTGCAGGACTAGATTTTAAACCCAAATCAGTAAGAGTCCAACGTTTTCCTGCAAAGAGCATGACTTCGTAACTTTCGAGATTAGGCTAGTAATGTATCTATACTTTCTCATCTGTGAAAAATGAAGACGTTAGTTCCCAACTTTCAGTATAAAATGAAATGATGCATTTGAAAGTGCCAATTCAAGATAGGGGCTTAATCACTTAATAAATAGAGTCCCTGCCTTTGAGATGCAGTATAACTTTTCCCACATTTCATTTTATACTGGCGCTGTGAACTAGGCAAAACATCACTGCCATCTTACAGATGGAGAAATTGAGGCGCATGAAGGTTAAGTGAATTACCTGAGGTCCCACAGCAGATGATGGCAGAGGTGGTACTGAACATAAACCTCCTAACTCCCAGTCCAGACCTTTCCTATCACAAAGTTATCTTTAACTAGTTCAGCAGAAAGAAAAATAAACATGGTGGCAAAGAGGAGCTGTACATGGTGGAAACTAAGAGTAGTGGAGCCGAAGAAGCCTAGACTTGAACTGTAGCCTCACTGCTTACTGTCTGTGTGATTCCTAAGTTACTTGAATTCTTTGAGTTTCAGTTTCTTATCTATATAGGCATAATGAAGATTTCGTTGTGGAGTTCTTGTAAAAATTGGATGCAAAATGTTTAACTATACCTGACACACAGTTGGAACGTAACGAAGAAGAGCTACTATTTCTAGTGATGATTAGTACTATTTAATTACAAGTTTTAATTATGTGTTTATAATTATTTACCTTTCATGCAGTGAAAAACAGCATTATGTCTACGATATGTCAGGTATTTCTCTGGGCTGTGGGACCACAAAGATGCCACACCTGATGTCAGAGTCTCACCATCAATAATTCTCAGCAATTTTGTATCATATGAGATAATGTTGTAGTAAATGTACATTTACTAATTTTCACTAATTTTTAAAATGTATAAGTATAGTTTGCCCAATTTTCTCCCTATAGATAAGAAAGCCAGAACTGCCTAGTTTGGGTAGGGTGAGACCCCGCTTATAGCTTCTCGGAGGTGCCCTGGTGACCCCACGCTTGTGAATCTCTGAGACATGCAGACAAAAAGAAGGTGGGGTTCAGAGTACACGTACTGGGCTCCCCATTGCCCTTTTCTGACTTTCCAAATTATCACTGTATCAGCAGTGTCTTACATATGTAAAACAATTTTAGCTTTTTAAAACTCCTTTCGTATATTTTGTCATAGCCATATCACATATGCAGGTCATGGCATTTTATTTTAGAGTCAGAAGATAACTCTCAGGCATAACACACCTTTTTCATAAGAGAATGAAAAATGAAGGAAAGAAATTCATGTCCCCTTGCCTTCCTATGAAATGGTAAAGCAACTGGTTGAATTCACCCTTAAAGCCCTTATGAATGTTCAGTGTAAGATCTTTATGCATCTCATGGTTCCCAGCTGTTAAACACAACCACACTGATGAATAATTAGATTAGAAATATGGCCTTTTTGCAGTTCACCTCAAGCCCAACCCAAACTGAAGCCCACATCTCACCCACTGAAAAGGATTTTTAGCCAGGGTGCAAAATGGATTAAAGTCAGGAACTCATTTATTTATTCACTCAACAATTTGTTTTGAAGTATTTGCATTGTTCCAGGTGAGGAAGATACAATGTTGAGCAGAACAAACACTGCCAGCCTCATAGTCCAATCAGAAACAAAAATAGAAATAACCACACAAATAAAAATGAAATGGTAACTTTGATGAGAGCTATGAGAGCCACATGGCTCTATGGAAGCCTATATAGGTAGATTTGATCCAGCTGAGGAGTCAGGATACACTTTCGGGGTGATGATGATTGAGCTCAAATCTGATGTAAAAAGCAGGAGTTAACTAGCCAAAAGGAGGGAGGATGAGAGTCAGCATGGCGGGGAGAGAGAGCAAGAAGTTGTGGCACAGGTAAGTACAGATGCGGTACAAGAAAAGCAAGGAGATGAGGCACAAGGGAGGATCAGACCACTTACGGCCTCATAGGTTATGCTAAATTTTGTTGTTCATCTCCTAAAACAAGGGGGAGCTATGCAAGAAGTGTTTTAAGCTAATGGCTTGTGTTTTTTGTTTGTTTGTTTCTTGTTTAGATGCTTAAGTTTTTATTTTGAGAACAGTGCTTTCCATACAGTGATGAAAACAGATTGGAAGAGAAAAATAGATGCAAGATGATGGTGACTTGAACGGTAGTGGTAGAAAAAGAAGAGACGAACCGTTCTCAGGCTCGTAGACTTAGGTCCCCAGTATACACATTTCTCCAAAGGAAAGAAATGTCAGTTTTGAAAGCCATCTTTGGTCATGCAAACCAAAAAGCCCCTTTCACTTTAGGACATATGGTCACAGATGACGACGGAGAAGTGATACAGTGACATGACTGTACGTTCCAAATCTGTCCTTTCATTTTTAAAACTTAGAAGCTCATAGCCACCACAATGGCTTAACGGAATCATTACCAATGGATAAGGAAATTTCATCCATTTGCCCCCTCTGACTCCACTTGGACATAGGCCATGGTTTCTACAAAGAGTGGCTTGGAGCCATGCAAGGTTTCAAGGGAAATTGGCCTTTCAGAAGGGCATAGGAATAGATAATGCATATTGCCACCATAAAAATCTCTAATGAATATTAAGGGTGGCTTTCATTTGTGGTGATTGAAATGAACCCATAAATTCTCTCTCTAGGGTGTGGGAATTTTTTTCCTCCCTGTGGAGAGATTTAATGGATTTGTGGCATTCTGGATGATTTGGCAAGAAATCAGAGGTACCTACGCAGTCACCCACAAAGGGAACTTAGTTTCTTGCATGGGATAGTCACCACCACAAAACATTTTCTGTAAGAACCCAGAATGATTGATGCAACCCACCGTAAGTCATGACAAGGTGTCAATTGAAAAACTAGAAAAAGAAGTGGTTAAAGACACCACAGCAGCTTTGAAAACAAATTTGACTTTTAGAGAAGGGTTATTTCCTTTTGGAAAAAAGTTAGACCTGCCACCTGCAAGAAATTTAGATCAGTTGTTTGTGGCGAGGGCCATCATATTTTGAGGCCACTGAGACCTCCTACTGCTCTCTGTATGGAGTAGATTAAACTGTTCCCACACAGTGATAAATATATCACAAAGAGCCATAACAGGAATACAGTAAGTTGTAGCAGTTAATGGTACAATTTCCAGTTAAAACAATATTCTTAGGGTTTCGTTCGCCAGTCCCCATTTTATGTGTGCTATTTTTTGATAAGTTAATTTTTCAACATTTGCAGAATCAATATCTTTCAAAGCTTTATAAAGAGTGAAAAGAATTAGAGGAAAGAGTTCTGGGGATCTTTGCAAGCTGTGTGGGCCTGGGTTAGCAGAACACACTCTGAAAAGTGCAAAAATAATCTGTGAAAACAGCAGATAAAGATTCGTATTAAAAATATCATCAGCTCTAAATTTTCTGTACACATGGAAAGAAAATGGGGAAATAACCCAAAGCAGCAGTTACCCAAAGAGCATTCAGATTTTACGATGGAAAGTGGCAGAGAATCTCTATTCAGAGCAAATAACTTTTTAATGCTCTTTAATGCTAGACTTTCAATTATTGAAGTAAAAAGGTAACTTTATTCTGTTGGAGGAGTGTATTCCTTTGTGGAATGAATCTATGATCCTACTTTTTTATCCCATGAGTTAAGGCATTATGAAAGAAATTAACCCAAATGTCCTGCATTCTATTTATATGAAGGATTTATGACTGTAATTTAAGATACCAGATTCCTTTCTGACATGGGATAACAAAGCTTGGTTCAGTGGGGAAATTTTTCTGAGCGTAGACTGGCTTCTCGATTAGGATTCCCTCGGATGGGAAACTTCTTCGTTGGTGAAGATTCTGAGGTGGAGGATAAGCCAGATGGTATAGGTTGCGATTTCTTCAGCTCTAAGACAAATAGGTAAGACTAGGTAACCACTAAGATCTCGTCCAGGATAAATATTCATGAATCAACTTTGTGAAGGAATAAATAGCAGTTGTGAATTATATTAAGCCATCATCTAGGGAATAGGACCTGATTCCCATGAAAATATTCCCAAACTCAGAGCCTTATATTTTAATATGTAAAATGGTGAACACCTTTTAATTTATTTTTATCCAGTTTTAAAATAAATAGGCAGGAGGAAATGTGTACTGCCCTTCTAACTTGATGTCTTGCCATTGCATGCTTACTAGAACTCAATGCTGCTTGGATGTGAAGACTTGATATACTTCTATTTAGGAGTGGGACTTAGGGAACTCATTCTAGATGAGAATTAGAGGGTTTGGAAGCCTGAAGATTTGAAGGAGAGAAAAGACATTGAAAGAAAGAATCACAGTATGTCTGATGATTCCAAATAAAACAATCTGCCTTAAAATCTGGCTAGAGTATTATGTTTTAAAACTATTTCTCTGTGTGTGGTTTCATGAACCAACCACATCGGAATCACCTACGGTATTTGTTACCAAGGTCTGCCCACTCCAGATTACTGAATCAGAATTTCTAGGATGAACATTCTTTGACAAACTCTTCAGATGATATTTTTATGTTCACCAAAGTTTGAGAATCATCTCTGCATAGAAGAAAAGAATTCCCTGATTTTTCAATTTCACCTTCACCAATCCAGGAAGTCTTTTTGAGAAGCTCTCATATGTATATCACTTTCAGAAGTTATTTAATCTCATAAACACGACAATCCCAAAAAGTAGATAATTCAATTTTCCAAATGAGGTAATAGGCCTCGGAAGGTTGAGGAAGTTGCCCAAGCCCTGTTACAGGGCCAAGCTGGGATTTTAAAGTCTTCCAAGTCCCATACCTATAAGATAGTCAAGTCACTTTAGGGATCTCACACTGAGAACACAACAAAGGAATGCACTGGGCAGCCGTTGGGAATTCTCAGTGCTAAAGACTCCTGTGATCAGCCTATATGGAAGTGTACAGAGCCCTTAGTGGGTGCCACTGATATTTCCCCAGAAATAGTTTTGTGCTTTCCAAACTGATTTGGTTGAAACTCCTATCAGAGAGTGTTTGGGACTTTTGGTAAATCACAGAGTAGAAAAACCCCTGGACAGAGGGTATAACAAATGACCAGGCCAATTATGTATCTTCCAGGTTTTACAAAATGCTTTTGAATATAAATAGCTCTTATGATAATACTTATTTTTTTAAGTCACTTTCTAAATAGAATGTGATTTTCTTAACTGGGTCATTGTTGTTTTCTTTTGAGCTTAATATCCAAGCTGGGTAAAAACCATTCACCTTACTCATTGGTGAAACTTTCCCCAATTTATGGGTGACTTTCATTTTTTATGCTCCCATTTCTCAACTGTCTCTTCTGCCAACTCCTTAATACAGATGTTTTAGTGGATTGCCTTCCTATTGTTCTAGTGGCATGGAACTCTCTGCCAACATTCCTCTATGACCTAAGGCCCTTAACACAGTGTTCTACCCGATTGCTGAGGAACAAAAATCATTCCCTCTGTCAGAGAGTCAAAGAAAATGTCCAATTTTGCTAATTACAGAGCCCATTTACTTTAGTAAGAGTTTCCAATATCATTTGGTCATGATCATTAAATCCTGAGATGTTTGAACCAAGTTGATAGGTTTGAATGGGATCTTGAGGTGGTATGTGTGTGTGTATGTGTGTGTGTGTGTGTGTGTGTGTGTGTGTGTGTGTTTCTTTGCATCATATAACACTAACATAAGTCAAAAAGAAATATATGAAAAAGGTTTCATTTGATTCACCATAGCCAACCTTCCTCTGCCTTTATCTTTATTCTAAACCAACTTTTAAGTGGCATTATATGGTGGTAGCCATATATAATGCAATATGTATTTTTTCTTAATGTTCCTTTAAATGTCAGAATAGGTTTGGGAAATAAAAATCATTGGTGTGAAATGGTAACAAAGCTGATACTTTTGAAATATTTATGTTAAAAGGCTTTTTGAAATTGAATGCTTAGGTTCTGTAATGTGCTTTTCCTGACAGTCTGTAACCCTTGGATATCCTTATTCACCGCAATTAGTAAATTTGATGCCTGTATTTATTATGCATTAATTCAGTTCAGATGGAAGTGGGAAAGAGTCTTCCTTGAATAAAATACAGCTGAATTTAAATTCAGCCAAAGGAACCACAGCCCAAATGTGGTTACTGCCAAAGAGTTGTCAAGCAACATTCTGGTCTTTGTATCCAGGCAAATTGTTAGAAGAGTGAGCTTATGTCTTTACCAGTAACAGAACTAACTAGAAATTCAGTCTGCGTGTATGGAATTGGAAGTGAATAAACTGTGATATGTCCCTGTTCTTTCCACTGTCTAGATTTCTGCCCTCTCTCCACCCCACTGGCAAATATACATTAGTTTGCCTTTTAAAGCAAAACCTATCAATCTCCAACATTTAGTAAGCCCTAGCATCCACAGAATATTTTTGCATTTTTCGTATGGCTAGCATTGTATTCACCATGATGTTTAGAAGTTTATGCAACACAGTATAAGGGGAAAGCCATTAGACTTTAAAGGAAGAAATCCTGAGTTTAAATTTGGAATCCATGGCATACACAGTCACATTACCGTCTGAGTCCCAGTTGTTTCTTCGGTGTAGCGGGAAAAATATAGCCTTTCTCCCAGACTTATCATTAAGATGGTGAGAGATGTTTTATGTAAAGGTGCTTAGCTCCCTGCCTGGCATATTGATGGTGACCAAGAACCCCAGGAACCAAAGTTAAAAGGAAACAAATACATTTTTAGAAAGTTGTATCTCAAAACCAGGGTGGTAATTATAGATGCAGGTGTAAATGAAGAATTTTGTTGAGTTCATTGACCTACTTTTGAACTTTACTACTGACTCTCAACTTTTCAGTATTGCTCCCAGAGTAAATGTTAACTTTATCAATAGAGGATGAATCGTTGAAATATTTTCAGTACATTTTCCAGGACTTATATATGGTATACAGAAATCAAAATGTGTTTTCTTCTCAGCTTTATGCGTTCTGTGGTGTGTCCCTTTTGTTTTTCTCCCTATCACCTCCGCTCAATTTCAGTTACCTCCTCAGTCCTTTTTCCATTCTTTCAAAGCCTGCATGCTGTCTGGTAAGTATGTGTTTGCTACAACTTCTCCTACTGGGTTGATTTTGAGTTACCCTTCTCTGCCCTCAATTTCCTTCTCTGACTGTTCCTGAAATATACTCCTTTGGGGTCTTAGGAGGAAGTGACAGTGTAGGGAGGCCTTGGAAAAGAACTACAAAATAGAGAGTGAGAAAAGGGACTAGAGCAGAAGAAGGGGAGGTGGCCCATTCTCTAGCTACAAAACCAAGGTTTATATGTACAGCTGACTGCTAAAGAAATGAGTGGGGTTGCTTTTGGCTTGCTGTGTTCTTCCTTAATTTGTTTGTGAGTTTTATTCTACATGAAAGGTTTGGCTGTGTAGTATAGTGAAGTCAGCCCTGAGATCAATTCTTGGCCATTTGTTACCTTTCTGACTTTAGGTGAGGTAGCTGTTTTGTGCCTCAGTTTCTTCTTTGTAAAATAGGAGATAATAACACTTTATACGTTGTTAAGAGGATTGAGATGTAATGCTCTACAGCAGCGTTATCAATAAATGTTTGTTCATTTTCCTCTTCCAAAACTCTATCTTCTTCTTGTCTCATTGTATACTTTAATAACAAACTAGACTGAATATATGAGTATGCAAAATGTTGGCTTTTAAACTCTAAACTGTATCCATATAACTCTTCTTTCAAGTCAATATTTTCTCTCTTAGATGATCTGATCTGAAATCAATTGCATGGGTTCAGAACTAGTCATCTTCTTTCTAAAGTGCAAATAATATATGCAAAGTGGCAATTTTTAAAATGAAGATAATTTCCAATGCTAGGCAACACAGTAGGAAGTAAAATATGGTGTTTGGAAGAAGGAATGAAAAAAATGAATGAATGCCAGTGGGTATGTATACTTAACTCAGCCTCCCATGTGGACATAGGGTATTTTGGGTTTACTTTTTGTTACCACTCTGAATTGTGCCCGTATTACTTGTTCAGTCTTTTCCTATTTAGGTAGTTCTACCGCTATGGGTGCTGATACATGTGTCAATCACAGAGAGACAAGGCACTCCTCTATCAATATCCATGTTCACAACTGCTGCCAAATATTTTATATCTGTTCTTTCCTGTTTTGCAGGGTAAGAAACTGTCATACAATACCATTTAAGGCCTCCAACCTCTCTAAAATGTCATTTTGTAGGAACAACTAATCGAAAACCCCTGTTGTTTGTGTACCCATGGCTTAATAAGTGGGGAGGAAGGTCACATGACAATAGTTCCGCACTACATTTTCATGACAAATGACAAATGAAGAGGCCAGTGCTGTCCTTAGATCCAGTACTGCCCTTAGCTGTTTCCTTAAATCAACATTCATCTTCTCTCTCAGCCTTAACTTTCCCAAGTGAATTTTATGATTTTACATGTGTCCAAGACATCTGAATATTAACTTGTGTTCACAAGTTTTTCATGTTTATTTAGAGTCTTAATAATCTCACTGATTTTTAAATGTATTGTACTCTGTGCTTCATGTTTTTAAAAACGGAAGTGACATTAAATTGTTTCTTCAATATAATACAATTAGAAACATAATTTACATTTTGGGTTATGTCATATAATTAATATTTTTGTAACATTGTCAGTTATGGTATTCAGTAAATGAGATGAAAGATATATGGAGATGTGTTTTATATTCATTAAATTATTTACTCATATATGCAAGTATGACATGTTGTGTCTCAGGAGGTTGAAAACAGCTAAAGAGTATGTAGCCTTAGAAGTGTAAGTGTCATAGGTTTGAATACCACCTACTTCAATTGGAGAAAAGTCATTTTCTTGCATCAAAGCTGCCAGTTATCACAGTTCATGATATTTCTAGGAAATACCCTTAACAGAAATAACAGCTGTAGTCTAGTTTCCTTAGTATTGATCTTAGTGATAGTGTGTTTCTTAACAAGTTTTTTACGTGTACAGGAATAGACATTTCAAGATGTGGATATAAACCAGATTCTGCAACTAAGATAAAGAGCAAAGGAAACAATTTTGGGAACCTAAATGGCTTGCTACTGGAAAATTAATTTTATTCATTTCTGGGTTCTAAGATTTTTTAACTGAATTTTTAAATCAGTATCAAAATACCAATATCAACATCATTTCAAATGTCCATATTATTGTATTAGTACTGTCAGTCTTCATTGTGACATTTCCATCACTAAATAAAGTGATCTGGTAGGACTGAATTTCAAAGTATGCCCTTTTCTTTATCCAGGTAATGTTATGCAGACAGGAGAGCTCTAATATAATGTTTTGGGCCAAACTGAGAGAAGGAGAAGGGTGATCCTTTTTGTTTGTTTCATAGGTGAGGAGGTACTGAGGAACTATATTGGTCAATAAGCTTCGGAAATGTTGCAGATTCTCTCCATTCCCCATCTCTAATCTGTGCTCCACATTTCAGCCAGAACCCATTCTGTAACACACAAATCTGGTCGCGTTGCTCTCTTGCTTCAGTAGTTTCCAACCCATATAAATTATGATCCCATTACATTCAAATTTACACTATTTAACATGTTGTATCAGTTTCCTAAGGCTACCATGATAAAGTACGCACCCTGGGTAGCTTAAAGCAACAGATATTTATTATCTCACAGTTCTGGAGGATAGAAGTCCAAAATCAAGGTGTTGACAGGGCCATGATGTCTCAGAAGCCTTTACAGAAGGATTTTTCCTTTTTTCTTCCAGCTTCTGGTAGCTCCAGGTTTTCCATGGCTTGTGGCAGCATAACTCCAATTTGTGCTTCCATTTTCACATGGCTATCCTCTCCCTGTGAGTTTCTATGTAGACTTTCCTTTGTGCATGTGTGTGTCCACATTCCCTCTTCTTTTAAGGACACCTGTCATGTTAGATTAAGTGGTCACTTTAATCAAGGATGACCTCAATTGAACTAATTATGTCTGAAACAACCCTATTTCCAAATAAGGTCACATTCTGAAGTACTGGGGGTTAGAACCTCAACATAGCTTTTTGGAGGGATACGATTCAACCCATAACACATGGCCTCCAAATCCTTCATGGTCTGGCCTTAAGCCACCTGCCAGACCCATCATCCGTCTTTCTCCTCATTTCCCACACCCACTTGCTGTGGGGAATTACTCCTCACTCCCAGACCATACCAAACACTCTCATGCCTCTTGCCCTCATATACTCTTCTTGCTGGAATCCCCCTGCATTTCCCCTTGTCTGCCTGGTAAATTCCTATTTGGCTCATTATTACGCCAAGTACTCCTGAGAGTTTTACTTCCTTAGTAAAATTTTTCCTTATTTCTTCAGACAAATTAACAATGTGCCCTCTATGCTTTCCCTGCTCATATACCCTGGGTTGATACAAAACACATTATGTTGAATTGTCACTCTATTGATCTGTCTTCTCACTAAACTGTAAACTCTTAGATGGCAGTGCCCATGCCTCTCCATCTTTGGAAACCTGGTAGACTGCCAGGCCCACAGTAGACATTCAAGACATATTTGTTAAACAAATGAGATAGGGCCCCACGTCCATATCTTGGAATACAACGAGAATGATGAGAAGAGTCGAGAAGTAATATTTTACGCCTGTGGGGCATTCAAGTCCCACTTAGTCTTCTCTGTGTTTGTTTGCTAGAGGGCTTTTGCCAAATCTGTCTCTCCAGGACAAAACAGTGTGTCACAGGAAAGGCGTTAAAGCATATTAAGGGTTGCTACACTCATGATGGCCAGAGGTGTGATGGCTTAAAGACTAGCAACAGATTTCTACAGTTTCCAAATTGGTACCATCTCCAGGTGGATTGTATTCACCTGCTGATTGTCAGCGGAGGAGATGACCTTTGCTGGCTGAAATAAAGAAGTTGGCTCTGCATGAACCATATGACATACTGACTGATTGTGCTAAGAGCTAGAAAAAAAAAAATACACATTTTCCCCTAAGTATTTATCATCTTGTAAAGAAAGTTTATTTTCTCTTTCAAAGGGGAAGTGTTAGTTTTCTAAAATGTCATCTCCACAATGATGAGTTAACAAGTTCAAGTCAAGCTTTAATATTTAGAGAATTATGGGGCCAGCATTTTAGTGGAGATGGGACCAATATAATTTCTTTCAATAGGAAAGAAGATATTTCACTCCAGTGAATGCTTTGCAGGAAAGCTCCTAGGCTCAAAATTAGATGTCCTAGAATCAGGAGCCGAATTGGTAGAAGAGGAAATTAGGTCTCCCATGTGCATAACATCAGGATAAACACTTTATTGGAAAGCTGTTATGGTAAAAACTTATGTTAAAAGATGTTCAGCCTTAAGAAAAAATGTGATATAAATCAATAATAGATCATACAGATGGCCAACAAACACATGAAAGGATGCTCAACATCACTCATCATTAGAGAAATGCAAATCAAAACTACAATGAGGACTTCCCTGGTGGCACAGTGGGTGAGAGTCCGCCTGCGAATGCAGGCGACACGGGTTCGTGCCCCAGTCTGGGAAGATCCCACATGCCACAGAGCAGCTGGGCCCGTGAGCCATGGCCGCTGAGCCTGCGCGTCCAGAGCCTGTGCTCCGCAATCGGAGAGGCCACAACAGTGAGAGGCCCATGTACCGCAAAAAAAAAAAAAAAAAACTAAAAATAGAACTACCATATGACACAGCAGTCCCACTACTGGGCATATACTCTGAGAAAACCGTAATTCAAAAAGAGTTATGTACCAAAATCTTCATTGCAGCTCTATTTACAATAGCCAGGACATGGAAGAAACCTAAGTGTCCATCAACAGATGAATGGATAAAGAAGTTATGGCACATATATACAATGGAATATTACTCAGCCATAAAAAGAAACGAAATTGAGTTATTTATAGTGAGGTGGATGGACCTAGAGTCTGTCATGCAGGGTGAAGTAAGTCAGAAAGAGAAAAACAAATACCGTATGCTAACACATATATATGGTATCTAAAAAAAAAAAAAGGTTTTGATGAACCTAGTGGCAGGACAGGAATAAAGACGCAGATGTAGAGAATGGACTTGAGGATATGGGGAGGTGGAAGGGGAAGCTGGGGCGCAGTGAGAGATTAGCATTGACATATATACACTACCAAATGTAAAATAGATAGCTAGCGGGAAGCAGCCGCATAGCACAGGGAGATTAGCTCAGTGCTTTGTGACCACCTAGAGGGGTGGGATAGGAAGGGTGGGAGGGAGACGCAAGAGGGAGGGGATATGGGGATATATGTATACATATAGCTGATTCACTTTGTTATACAGCAGAAACTAACACAACATTGTAAAGCAATTATACTCCAATAAAGATGTTAAAAAAATAATAGATCTTTATCTTCATTAGCAAGGTATGTTGACATATCTCACTGATTTCTCCATAAAAGAGGGTTTTTTGAAAGTGGTTTATAGTCTGTGTGTTGCAAAATTTTTGCAAGATTTTTTTCTGATAATGTCTAGTTAAACAGTTATTCTGCCTGCCATAATCCTTTCTGGTTTTGAGGGATACTAATTCTGAGATTTCAATCCTGATACTTGTTAATCCAAAGAAATGGCCTAAACTGCACAAACCTATAGAGTTGAGTTATTCATCTATTCAACAAACACTTCCTGACCTCTCCCTGTGCCAGGCACTGTGCTAGTGCTAGCAATAGGGGTGGCCTCTACCTTCTAGGTAACCGAGACAAACAAACAAACAAATAAAAGCAGTTAAAAAAAAGGTCAAGCACCTACGTGTATTTAGTTGGAGAAGGCCCTCTGTGGAGGTGACATGGAGGCTGATGCTTTAAGAATGACAAGGAGCCAGTCATGTGAAAGGGAAGGGAAGAGCACTTCAAACAAAAGAGAGGGCTTGACTAAAAGCCCAAGACACAAAAGAACTGAACAGTGTCCAAGCACAGAGCGAAGACCAGCATGACTGGATCAGGGAAAGAAAGGAGAGTGGCCCACACAGGCAAAGGCCATAGATGTCCAGGCCTTCCTGGTCATGAGAAAGTACGGAGTTTGTTTTCAAAGTGCAATTACAAATCCACAGTTAAATGCTTATCACCAAATCTAACTGAAAGCAGAACTGAAGTCTTCTGTAGAAATTTCCCCTGGTTGGTGGCTGAGGATAAACAGCATATTCAAATATCATTATAGCATGTGACAATGAGAGAACAGCAGGTTAAACTAGCCATGGCATATGTACCAGCACGGAAACCAGAGGCTAGACGTGTTCCCAAGAAGTTGGGTCACACTGTGACCACAATGTAGAATGAAAGTAGGACTTCAAAGCCTAGAAATCTAATGCTTTTCTACTATGTATTTGAAGGAGAGGGGATAAAACTAGCATTTGTTAAGATCTTCTATGTATCAGGAATTTTATATATATTGTCTGATTTAATCCCAACAATAATCACACGAGGAAATACTGTTTTCCCCTTTTACCAATGTGGCAATTGAAAGTTGGAGAGGTCAAATGTTGGGCCCAAGTTTATATAGTTTGACTGAACTCAAACCTATGTCACTCTTCCAAAGTCCACACACTCTCATCACTTCACAGGGCCTCCAGAGAAGGGTGACATGAGGAAAAGCAGACCCCAAGCCAGGCTTGCTCAGCAGACGACTAGTAACCAGAGCGTGTAACTGCTGCAGCGGCTGCTTTGAGGGTCTAGAATCCCATGCCCTTGAAAATAAAACAGGGAATCCTATTTCCTTCCAAATAGATGTTAGGTTTCAATTAATCAGTTAGTTTTCTTAGGCTGCTGGACACGGATGTTAACTTGGCTATTTGATTCACCACACTACTTGATTGACAAAGAAAAAACAGATTTTCCTTTCTCACAAGTATAGCTGCAAAAGTTATGGAAAGTTTTCATATTCGAGAAGAAAATAGAATTGAATTATGGGTAACATACTTGTAAAATCCTGTAAATGATCACTTGACTTCTCCCTTCCCAGAAATGACAAATACAAATGCTTTAAAATTAGAATGCAGAAGAATTCTCAAGAAGAAGGCTTCTGAGGACCTGTGTCTTGCTGTGGTTTCACACTTTATGTGGAAACCTCAGTCTGTATGTGTTGGGTTGGGGTGGGCAATGTCTACCTATTTATATCATACGTGGTCTCCTAAGAAGTTCTTCCATTACTCTTTGTATTAAAAGGTAAAGATGGAATTCCATATAAATGAACACATATATACATGCATATATACACATGTATACATACATATAAATACATGTATATGCATACATATGATTTAAGTGTATGTATGTATGACACTGTGAAATTTGATTTTGCTGTATACAGTTTTACATTAAAAACCTTCACTACAATCATATTCTATTCATTTCTTTTGTAATTAAACTGATATGCAATTAAAGTATTCCATCTTAATTACAAAGTTGAAGGGATGAAGGTCCCATAAGGGGTTTTGATTAAGTAATAGGCTATACAGTTACTATCTCTTACAGCTTTAGCATAGTTTCAAATGTTAAGGTATGAAAAATAATCTGGTCACTCTTGAATCTGATATAAATTTTTCCAATGAGTGAAGGTAGAAAGGAAATAGAAATAATTTTGTACTTCCTGTGTAAGAATAACTTCCTGAGGAAGCTCATATATATCTCACCAGGAGTATTTTATTAATACATTTTTCTTCAACAGGTAAAGAGAGGAAATCATGGTCTATTGATCAGCGTAGTCTACCTTCCTCTTGTGCTTCTGGGGAAAGAAGTACGAATTAAGCAGGGGATTTTTTATGGCTTTAGAAGTATTTTAAAGCCTACATTTTTTAATGGAATGAAAGATTTTTTAAATTCTATAGTGCTTTACAATTTCCAAAAGTTTCACACACTCATTGCTTCTCTCCCTGCTGGTAACCACGAGTTTGTTCTCTATATCTGTGAGTCTGCTTCTTTTTTGTTTTATTGACTAATCTGTTGTATTTTTTAGATTCCACATATAAGTGATATCATGCAGTATTTGTCTTCCTCTGTCTGACTTATTTCACTTAACATAATGTGCTCCAAGTCCATCCTTGTTGCTGCAATTGGCAAAATTTCATTCTTTTTTATGGCTGAGTAGTATCCCATTGGGTATACATAGCATATCGTCTTTATCCATTCATCTGTTGATGGACACTTAGGTTACTTCTATACCTTGGCAATTGTAAATAATGTTGCTCTGAACATTGGGGTGCATGTATCTTTTCAAATTAGTGTTTTTGTTTTTTTCAGGTACATACCCAGGAGTGGGATTCCTGGGTCATATGGTGGTTCTATTCTTAGTTTTTTGAGAAACCTCCATACAGTTTTCCACAGAGGCTGCACCAGTTTATATTCCCACCAGCAGTGTATGAGTGTTCCCTTTTCTCAACATCCTCTCTAATATTTGTTATTTGTGTTCTTTTTGATGATGATAGCCATTCTGACAGGTGTGAGGTGATATCTCATTGTAGTTTTGATTTGCACTTCCCTGATGATTAGTGAAGTTGAACATTTTTCATGTGCCTGTTGGCTATCTATAATTCCTCTTGGGAAAAATGTCTATTCAGTTCTTCTGCCCATTTTTTTAACTGGGTAGTTTGGGTTTTTTGATGTTTTTTGATGTTGAGTTGTATGAGTTGTTTATATATGTTGGATATTAACCCTTTATCAGTCATATCATTTTCAAATAGCTTCTCCCATTCAGGTTGTGTTTTTGTTTTGTTGAGGATTTCCTTTGCTGTGCAAAAGATTTTAAGTTTAATTAGGTCCCATTTGTTTACTTTTGCTTTTGTTTCCTTTACTCTAGGAGACAGACACCCCCCCCCCCCAAATAATGCTGCAATTCATGTCAAAGATTGTTTTGCCTATGTTTTCCTCTAGGAGTTTGTAGTATCCAGTCTTACATTTAGGTCTTTAATCCATTTTGAGTTTATTTTTGTATATAGTATTAAAGAATGTTCTAATTTTGTTCTTTTACATGTAGCTGTCCAGTTTTCCCAGCACCACTTATTGAAGAGGCTGTCTTTTCTCCATTATATATTCTTGCCTCCTTTGTCATCGATTAACTGACCATAAATGTATGGGTTTATTTCTGGGCTCTCTATTCTGTTCCATTGATCTATGTGTCTGTTTTTGTGCCAGTACCATACTGTTTTGCTTACTGTAGCTTTATAATACAGTCTGAAGTCAGAGAGCATGATTCTTCCAGCTTCATTCTTCTTTCTCAAGATTGTTTTGGCTATTCGGGGTCTTTTGTGTTCCCATACAAATTTTTAAATTATTTGTTCTAGTCCTGTGAAAAATACCATTGATGTTTTGATAGGAATTGTATTGAACCTACAGATTGTCTTCGGTAGTATGGTCATTTTTAACAATATTAATTCTTCCAATCCAAGAACATGGTATATCTTTCCATCTGTTTTTGTCGTCTTCAATTTCTTTCATCAGTGTCTTATAGTTTTCCAAGTATGGGTCTTTAACCTCCTTAGGTAGGTTTATTTGCAGGATTTTATCCTTTTTGATGCAATGGTAAATGGGATTGTTTCCTTAATTTCTCTTTCTGATAATTCATTGTTACTGTATAGAAATGCAACAGATTTCTGCATATTAATTTTGTATCCTACAACTTTACCAAATTCATTGATGAGCTCTAGCAGTTTTCTGGTGGTGTCTTTAGGATTTTCTATGTAAAGTATCAAGTCATCTGCAAAAACAGACAGTATTACTTCTTCCTTTACAATTTGGATTCCTTTTATTTCTTTTTCTTCTCTGACTGCTGGGGCTAGGACTTGCAAAACTATGTTGAATAAAAGTGGCAAGAGTGGACATCCTTGTCTTGTACCTGATCTTAGAGAAAAAAACAAAGGATTTTAATTGTACATGTACTATGATCTGATAAAAATTAATTTAAAAAATTTTTTATGCAAAGTTAGTTCAATTTGTTCAGTCAGTATTGTACTATGAACAGAATTTCCTTTTAGCCTAATGAGGCATAATTCAGGAGGTACTGGATTATATTCTTAGTTTAAAAATTACTTTGAAGATTTTTAATAAAAACATTTCTTATTGTTTTAGACTATCTATAAAGAATGAAAAGACAAACTATTTTCACAGGATACTGTATTCCTGTGCTTGTGAGAAGAATCTGAAAATGTGGAGAGAACACAATTACTTAAATGTGAAAATGGATTTCTATTGAAAAGCTTCATATTTTTACCTGCCTTCTTCCTACTGTGTCATACCAGTAGCCATGTCCTATGTCAATCTTAAAAATTATAAGGTTGGAGTGGTAGTGATAGGGATCAGTTTTATGTAATTAGCTACATGCTTCATGTAATTAGGAGTTTAGCAAATAAGATAAAGAACACAAATGTTTTAAAGGGCAGAATTAAAGAAGAGAGTTGGAGGTGATAAAAATGTGAATAGTTGGCAAAGCTAGACTTTACTTAAATGTAGCATATCATCTATATACATTTACCAAAAAGATGCAAACCCACAAATACAAAGACATTTGGTAAAAGGATAGGAGAAGAGATGCCAACTAATGTTTGGGATGATGGAAGGTGAATGGAGGATTGGAGCAAGGCAATCTCAGAACCTGCAGAAAAGGATGCTGCAATGAAGTGAGTTAGTGTGCACCAAAGAGTCCCTCAGAGCCCCAGCATTTGAAGCCTGCAAGGAAACTAACCTGCTCCTTCACAGCCCATCCAGGACATGGGAGGATTACTACCTGCAGAACTTAAATGATCTCAGAGAACAGAATTTCAGAAGCTGCCATTTAGGGTTCTCCTGATAAAAAGGCTTCTTACTGCCTGATCACTTAACAAGCCCACCCATTTACACAGAGCTTCCAGTCAGGATTTTTATACCATACTCTTAGTGATGTATCAACAACCAAAAATCACTAGACATTTGAAGAAAGCCTCAAAGATGAAAGACAGTGGTCAAAGCAAACAGTGGTCAAAGAAATCAGAAAGAGACAAAAACAATGAAAGGAACAGAAGGAAATTATAAAAATGGTAATTAATAACCTCAGATATATAAGAGAACTTATTCCATTTATATTTTAGTTCTTAGTGTTTTAGTACACGCCAGGCACTTTTCTACTAACTTTATAATAGTGTCTTTAATCCTCAGAGCAATTCCTTTGAGGTAGGCACTACTATCATGTCCATTTTATAGGAAGGCTACGTAACTAGCCAAGGACATCTTAGCAAATGGCAGAGCCAGGATTTGAACCCAGGCAATCAGCTTAAAGTCCACCCTCTTAACCATTACATTTTACCTCCTTTCCAAGAATTAAGAATAGAATGTTCTCAAAACCTCTTTTCTTTAGTTTTTAAAATATATTGCTATTAAAATATACCCTTGAAGTAAAAGCTAAGACCTCAAAAATAACCTGTACCCATCTACACTAACCCCCCATTCCATCCCCTGACTCTCTGCACCCAAGTAAATCATTACACTAAAAGCTATGTTCCTCACTCCTTTATTTTTTATACTGTGTATGTATTTTTCTAAAGAGCATCATGAAATATGCAATTCTTCTGTGAAATGTTCTTTTCGCTTAATATTGTATTTCCAATATTCATCCATATCGTTGCATGTTAATTGATTTCATTAATTGTTACTCCTGTATTTAAAAAAAAGAACAAAGTGTTATGAAAGGAAACAATAAGAAGTTTTACAAAACAAAAAATTTTTTTTATAAATTTATTTTTGGCTGTGTTGGGTCTTCGTTGCTGCACACGGGCTTTCTCTAGTTGCAGAGAATGGGAGCTACCCTTCATTGTGGTGTGCGGTCTTCTCATTGCCGTGGCTTCTCTTGTTGCAGAGCACGGGCTCTAGGCACATGGGCTTCAGTAGTTGTGTCATGCGGGCTCAGTAGTTGTGGCTCGTGGGCTCTAGAGTGCAGGCTCAGTAGTTGTGGCACACGGGCTTAGTTGCTCCACGACAGGTGGGATCTTCCTGGACCAGGGTTCAAACCTGTGTCCCCTGCATTGGCGGGCAGATTCTTAACCACTGTGCCACCAAGGAAGTCCCAAAACAAAATATTATAGTTAAAAGAAACTATTTATTAGAATAATTAGTGGAAAAATAATGGAATTTCCTAGAAAGTTAAAAGAAAAAATGAAGAAGGGGAAGGAGAAGGGGAAGAAGAACAAGGAGGAAAAGAAGAAGGAGAAGGAGGAGGAGGGGGAGGAGCAGAAGAAAACAGAGAAATATAATACAATGAGCATATCAGTTGGGGTGTCTAACACTGTACTAATAAGATTTCCAGAAAAAGAGAACAGAGAAAGAGATGAAGAATTTATTAAAGAAACAGACCTTAAGGTTGTGTGTTTCCAGTTTGAAGAGCCATTGAGAGAGCAGTGCAGGGAAAGAAAAAATAAACTATATCAAGACACAATATGACATTTTAGGACATACCAAGGATAAAAGGAATATATATATATATATATATATATATATATACACACATATATATATATGTATATATACATATATATATATTTTTTCTTTCTCTCCAGTGTCATTTGTCTTCTCAACAAAAACTTTGGAAGCTAGAAGACAATGGAGAGGCTGTCTAAATTCTGCAGAAGAATAAAGTTAGAATTCCAAGTCAAGATAGCATTCAAATGTTAAGGATCTACAAGGTCCTAAAACATTTCCGTTAGGGAGGTGTGTTTCTGCAAATGAAAGAATAGACAAAAAAGATAATGTGAGATTCAAGTTCAAGAGGATCCAAACCAAGAGGTGATTGAGAATTTCCATTTAAGCCTCAGTACTGCATACTTAGAGATTAATCACACCCCACTGAAACCAGGAAAAAATAAATTTGAAATGTTTGAGCATTTAAAATTATAAGTATGGTGACTGAACTTAAATGTTCAAAAAAAATCAGTTGATAAATTTGTTGGGGGCATTTATTTGGGATATGTTAGCAATTATGAACTCCAAAAATAAACAGCAAGGGAACACAAAGCAATAAACATAATTTTACTTATCCATGAACAATATTTATAAAATAACAATAAGTAATGATTTAACTAAATAATTATAAGAGAGTAGGGAAGTGAAAGGAGTACAAAATCCTCAAGGACAAAAACAGGAATCAATAGACAACGTCTAATACATAAATCAAGAAAGTGTGGGCCTATCATGTAGAAAAATGAATTTAACCAATGAGAAAAATGGTTTTAATACTGGATGGATAAAACAAAGAATTGAAATAAGAAGTCTGGGTGTATAAACGGATGTCACAGGGAGCTACTGTTTTTTAAGTTTTTAGGGTAAACATTTCAGTTTTTACAAGATGTTAAATGACATTTAGAAGTGTGAAAGGGAAACATATTATAGAAATGAGAAGATTATAACTATAATTTGGGTGTGACATTGAGGCAAGCAAAGATTGTAAGATTAAAAGTCAAAGGTTAAGAGAATAATAAATATTTTTTAGAAACATAAATTGGGGAGCTATAGCTCCAGATCAAGGAGAAAATAGAATATGCTTATGGTAGTAACTTCAGAGATAATATCAATTCATAGATGGATGCTTTATCAAAAGCCATCAGCAGGGAACTTCAGAACCTAGGGAATTTCATATCATGTAGACAAATCTAATCTGTTCTCCAACCCTGATTTTTATAAGCATGAAATTAGAAAAAATGATTTTAAAGATTGCTTTGAGAGGATCTGGACTCTTTACTCAGAGTCACAACAAGGTAGCCTGGGTGGGAGAAGAAAATTGAAGAGGTAGCAGTTTTGTCTATATGGTACTGAGTCTTAATTAAAGAATAGGGTTCTAGATAGTTACACACTTACTGGTTTGATATTTTTATACACACCTACTGATTGAAACACTCTTTCCAACCAATAGCTCAGCATTACCTTCCCTCTCCCCAGTCTTTACCATTCCAGACCTTAACGCCTAAATAAATCATTCCCATTTTATGGCAGGTCCTTAGGCATAACTATGGTATAGAGTGATGTTTATGAGCTGAGATTTTTGGATTGAACCTTGACTCCACCACTTCCTAGCTGTGCAAACTGGGCACATTACCTAACCTCACCTGGAAGTTGAGGATGACAATGTTAGTACCAGCTTATGGAGATTTTTTGAGGATTACATGGGAAATATGAGTAAAGCACAATGCAAGGCATATAATAAGCACTCAAAATTAATAGTCATCATTATTATTATTAACTTTGAGAATAAGAAGACATCATGAATATTAAATTTTTAATCATGAATGTATGAAATTTTGTTTTATCATTACTTATTACGGCAACCACTTAGAAAGTATATATTTATAATTTGTTGAAATAATCTGAGTAATTTGCATATATTTTAAACTTAGATCCCCTAATTGTTTTATTCAGTGATGAACTGGGACGCCTCATTTTTTGTTTACTAAGTCTTCTCTTATGTTGTTTTCAAACATCTTGCCATGCATAGATGTGATCTAAGAAGTTCTTCCTCTGTTTCAAAAGAGTTTCTTCCTGTATGATTCTTTAGGTTCACCATTCATCTTAGACTGTTGGTCCTTTTTATTTATCTCAATTCTCTGTTTCTTCTACAACTAAGATAGTGAGGTAATGTGCCACATTATCTCTTTAGAAATTTAAATAAGAAATAATGTCACAAGGCCAGGTTCTCTCCCAAGAGGCTTCCCAAGATATCTAGGGCCTCACCAGCAGCTCTCCTCTAACAGAAGCATAATGTTTGCAGCACACCAAGAGGGGATCCTTTTTGGGATACACTCTGATTAACCACCATAGTATTTTTAAAATTTACAGTGAGAAATAGCAATTGCAGAGTTTCTGGGACTTGTTGTCCCTATGAACAATGCATTCTCTTTCTGCTGACAGGAATTAATCTGTGATTTGAATTTGGATAGCAAACTATCAATAAATATTTATTGGACTGCTGAAACAACTCTTTTATGTCTCACTTTACTTTCTCATAAAATACACCCCAATAGCTGTCATTTGTTTGCAATTTCTTTAAAATGTTGCCTTACCCACTATGATGCAGAAATTGTAACCGACATATATGCCACGAAGTCCCAGCCTTTTTTCACCTTGCCTGTGTTAAGACCATTAAGGTAATGTGTGAAAACAAAGCAATGAGACTTTGCTCTTTTGCAATTTCCCTGTTTGAGAACATGTCTTAAGCAACATGTGGCTTCGTGGTTCCATCATGACAGGGAATTTGTGTGCTCAATACTGACTTTCTACCTCATTCCTGTTCTATATACCTTTGACTTTAGAATTTGCTATATCACTCTGGGTCATTCATTAAATATCTTGATAGCACCAGACTTCCACAGAATAGGAGATAATCGATCACAGCATTTGCTACTCTGTCACCTGAGATTTTCCGAGGACCAATATGTTTAATACAGATTGTAATAGCACCTCAAACGTCACACCTGTTTTTAATCTCTGGAAAACATCCTTCTCGAGTATAAGAGAAAGTTGGAAAATTGCTTTTCCCATCTTTAATTCTGAGGGAAAAAATTTCAAGCTTTATTTACATTTTAAATATTTCTTACAGTATTAATGATGGTAAAAAGGCCTAGAGATCATAAATTGAGATTTTTCTACAAGCCGCTTGAGTGCAATACTTTTAAAAGCGGCATATAGTCCAGCTGTGGTCACCATGAATGTGAGTGTTCTCTATTCTTTACTTGTGATTATAGAAATACAATCTATAGCAAACATTATCCCAAACATAACTGTTTGAAATCCATGAACATTTCTTGACATAAAACATTTCTTAAATAAGTACATTCTTTATTGGCATTTCCTTTTATTCTCACCAAAACCCTAACATGTGATTAGCACATTATCATTCCCATGTTATTGCCTGAAGTCTAAAATTGAATTAAATTTCTACTCAGAGGTGAAGAAATGGGGCCACAGAGGTTGCAAATGTTTCAGTTAAGAAATACTTTTTTCATGACTTTCAATTTCTGAAGAAATGAAAAAAATTTTGCTTAGATCACTGCCGTAACTTAAGCCCCAATAGAAAGTCTGAAAGGAAGCATACTTCTAGGGAATTACCCAACCTCAGAGTCCTCAGGTTTTTTAGTGTTATCCTCTGTGGCATTATTTTGAAAATACCAGCCTGGTTACCCTCTGTGTCATTATTTTGAAAATACCAGCCTGATAATTCTTGAAAAATATAATTCCGCTCTTAATATCCAGTAGAAGAAGCATATTAACCATAATCTTGACAAGTGTATTCCTTCAATTCTGCTATAGAACATAAACTATTTTTAGCTAGTCAGGAGGCTCGATATATTGTCAGACAGCACACAACAGACGCTCAATTTAATATTCGTTAAATGAATCAGTGAAATTTGGAAACTAGAGCTGGGTTTCAGAGAGTAGGGTCTTAGAGGTATGAGGAAAGACTGAGAAATAGAGTCAGCTGATTTGTAGAGAAGCTGCTCGTTAAGAATATGATACCACTGTTTTTCACCCCAGGGGTTTTATAAACAAAATCTAAGTTGATTTCCTTTACAAGCCGGTTTTAATAGAAGTGGAATTTCAGACATTTTACAAGTCTCCCTTTGGTAAATCACTAATTAATAAGAAATCTTGAACTTCTTGCTTTTACTTACTATGTTGGTTTTGACATTATAATAAAAATGTTAAACCCTTTAGTTTGATAGGGAAAGTCTTTCTAAGCCTTATTAGCTCTCTTCCAGGCCCGTTAAATAAGGACTTGGGATGCTTCATTTGAAGGTACCATTGATCCATTGGATCACCACTCTAACAGCAATTATCAGCATATGACAAAGAAGTTTGTAGCAGAAGGACATCTGGTTAATTGAGGGACTGTTTAATTGATTTCCATATTAATCAGAACTTTACAAAAGTAACAATATGCATAATCATTTAATTCTGGATTCATATTCCTATTAATATGAATTTCATCCATACTCTATTTTTTTAATATGCATACATGCTTTAAATAGGATTAGTATTGTTTAAAGTCTAGTTTATTATGTCTTCCAATAAAGTTTACCTAGGAAGCAAAATTGACTACCTTGAGTATCCTCTTCATTTTTAAATACTAAAAAGCTCACATTTCAAGTTTTGTTTCATTTATTGGCTCAGATGTTTTCTTTTTCTTTTCTCATTTCTGTGAAATGTGTTATAGATTTTTATTTTTGTATCAACTGAAAAAATGCTCTTTATTTGGAAATCTTCATGGCCCTTGTAAATGCAGGCATGTCAAAATGTGAGATTTAGGAATCTACCTCGTAGAATACAGCAGGAACAGAACGTTAAAGAGTTACCAAAGAATTACCGTTAAAAAAAAAACCAAAAAAAACTTCACCCGTGTATATGTGAAGTCATATCCTGACCAAAAGAGGAAGTGGCAGGTTACTAGGCTCAAACTTATCTGTGGCTCTACATCATAGATAACATACTGCTGACCGTCTTCAGTTGTTTCTGTAACAACAGAAAGTGCACTCACTCGGAGTAGTCTGAATCCAAAATGCTGAAGAGAAAACCATCCAATGTTTCAGAGAAGGAGAAACATCAAAAACCAAAGGTAAGGTAATTTCATACATAGTTGGACAAAACCAACATGTTTAATAGAATACACACGCACACACATTGTTCTTATCTGTCAGTCATAAATCAATTCAACCATAGGGTTGAAACCCTCATGGCAAATATGGAAAAAATTGAATTGCTAAGTTAAGTTTAGGTGTTAAATAATACCTGACAATAATTGTCTCTGTAATTTTATCTTATAGGGCATATTTGATTATTTACATCTGTAACTGAACTTTGAGCTTGTATTGTCAACTTCATGGAAATCATTTTGGTGGTCTCTTTTTGAAAGGCTGATATTATGAAACCTTGGTGTACATTTTTAATAACTATAAAGGTGTCAAGGTCTATTTAACAATCTACCAAGTGCATTTTATCTCTTGCATTCTCAGCTCTTCATAATATATTTAATTATGAGGTTGTAAAATGGAGGTGTTTTGATTAAATATTTAATTTTTTTCATTTTTTCAGACTAAAATATGATAGCTTGTTGTAGAGGTTATTTTTTCTACTCTCTCTCTCTTGAACTAACTCCACTACTAGAGAGAGGACTGGGTTGTGTTTGGGAAACATCAAAACCCCATAAATTTATAGATTTGACAAATTGGTTCTATTTGAAATGTTACCCTACTCTTTGTATTGAAAATAATTACTAGTTAAAAAGTAGGATATGAGATAACAAAGTTTAGATTCTATTGTAGAACTATAAATTAGTTTCATTAATAACATAAAAGAAAATATCTGTGAAATACTGGTGTCAGAGAAGTTTTCCAAAACCTGTACATTTTTTGAGTTTCTTAGGTAAATAACAATTTAAATCTGCTTGTGAATAAACAATAACTGAGTTCAGGTGTCTTTTTAGAGGACTGATTTTTTTTTTTTTTTTTGTGGTACGCGGGCCTCTCACTGTTGTGGCCTCTCCCGTTGCGGAGCACAGGCTCCGGACGCGCAGGCTCAGCGGCCATGGCTCACGGGCCCAGTCGCTCCACGGCATGTGGGATCTTCCCGGACCGGGGCACGAACCCGTGTCCCCTGCATTGGCAGGCGGACTCTCAATCACTGCGCCACCAGGGAAGCCCTAGAGGACTGATTTATTATCAATTATTGACCTTTATTTGCTAGGCACCATTCAGAGAAAAAGAAGTTGGGAATTGATTGTGAACTTTTGAATTGTTGTGACATTGAACAATGGTCTATGTTTTATAACTCTTTGCAAGTTACCACACAACCTCTCTGAATAAAACTGAAAATAAATGATTGCCAGTCTTTGAAAACTAAGAATAAATGATTTTCAATATTAATTCTTTCTGACACAAAAATCTGATAAAGGGTAGGCAAGCATCTCTAGTTAAAAATACAGCTGGGGGCTTCCCTGGTGGTGCAGTGGTTGAGAGTCCGCCTGCCGATGTGGGGGACAAGGGTTCGTGCCCCGGTCCGGGAAGATCCCACATGCCGCGGAGCGGCTGGGCCCGTGAGCCATGGCCGCTGAGCCTGCGCGTCCGTAGCCTGTGCTCCGCAACAGGAGAGGCCACAACAGTGAGAGGCCCGCGTACCACAAAGAAAAACCAAAAATACAGCTGGATAACATAGCATGATTTCTTTTTCCTTAATAAAATAAAAATTCAAGGTAACATTTCCCAAAGAATACAACAAAGTTTTTAAAAGCATTACTTACCTTTCTGTTCAAGATTATTTTTACATACAATTTGCTTGATTAAACACAACCAATATTGAGTTGACAGTAGTAAGTTTTAAGGAGATCACAAAAATTAATATGAAGCAGTGGTTTCCCTCCAAGTATTTAAAATTTAAAGTTAGAGTATCTCATGAGAACTCTATTATGTAGTGAACTACTATCATATTTATGTCATTGAACAATTTTCAAAATGATACTTTAGTCTATGATCATCATTTGCCTTAAGTGTAGGAACTATTGTAATAGAAGTGGTATATTGTTCATCTTACTGACTTACTTATTCATAAATGTAAAAATATATTTGATAAAATATACATCTGGTAACAAAATATATCACAGAAAATAGTCACACCGGAAACATTAACTTTTGCTATGAATGAATTCCTGTTTCCTTTAGATGGATGGTTTCATTTTATATGAATTTAAAGAGCTATGTGAATGTATATTCACATGTTCATACCTTCCAGATCAACTAAATCCTTTCCTTTTAATATGGAGGTGATATTTTTCCAATTATTATACTTATGTGTTAGAAACAACTTTGCTTTAATTCACATTTATTTTACTGGGTAATTTTCTTTGTGTATTTTATGGAAAAAGAGCCAAATCCCTAAGAGATGGCAGAGATTCCTACAAATAAATGGCTAGTAGAGTGAGGACTGCAAATCCCTTCATCTACTAGAAGGGAACATAGGGCCTGTGTCTAGAAAGATAGAATAGGACCATCAAGAAATCAGTCTGAAATGTAGGGAATCTCCGTCTACACTAATTGACTACATACCAGACAATCATTCACATCTCTTGACCTGGAAACATACATTCCTTGTGCTATACTCTTTCAAAATTTCTGAGAGAGATTTCCTTGCTTTTTAACTGTAAATGCTAAAGTAGGTAAGAAGCAACAACATTAAAAATGAGGTGACTATTATTTAGTCATGCAGCTCATGTTAACTTCTGTGGGTTGTAGTTCAGGTGACCTAATACCCAATTCAAATGGTGAGTGAATATTATACCTAATGTTATTCCTTAAATAAAAGTTACAAAACTGTTCATTTGAAAAAGTAAGTAAATGGTGAAGGACTTTGTTATTAGTATTTTTAAATATGTCCTGTGGTTGTAAGAAATTTCAAAACATTCATGGATATAAAATGTAGCAATAGATTTTATAAGTCCGTATACAAAATAATTTATTATTTTCTTATATTCACAAGACTTATCAATAAAGATATCCATGAATCAAAAAAAAAATCAGAACCCATTAAAATATCATTTTACCATCTATAATTTATTAATATGTTTTCTTTTTCACCTTTTATTCTCCTCTGTTTCTCCATTTTTGGTATGGGTTCTTTCCTTCAAATAGCTCATAAATAGGACAAATAGCATTCATATTTATTATAAGAGATTCATAGTGTAGGTTAAAAAGGAGAGACGAGAAATATTCCATAAGGGAAACTGTTATAATTCATGTCTCAGAACTCTCTATGGCGTATTAGTAAATTCCAAATTAAGAAAGATATTTGATAAATTTCTTTTTGATAAATGATTAAGTATTCTACATTTAGATTACTCAATCAAAAATAGCCTTTCTTAACATACTTGCAAGGTACTGTACTTTCCTTTTTGAATTTTGTTTTCACCTCGTCATCACTAGTGCCCACTACTGATTGTGAATTAAAAAAATAAGCATATCTAGTATGCAGAGGTCAAAAGATATGATCTCATTACACTCAATAAATCTTTAAATTATGGAACATAATTTTCCTTAACTCTTTTTCCAACTAAAATGTTTTAGTTTGCTATATTTATTGTGAGGTTATGATGTACCAGTGGCTGTGTTTAGAGCTTTTTGTACATTAATTTATTTAATATTTGTAACATTTCTGTGAGAGAATAACTTTTATTTAGCCTTATAGATGAGAAGGCATAGAGAAGGTTAATGAACTTAAGCAAAGATGCATAGATAAAAAATAAAACTCTGTTGTATGAAATACATATGTCAATTTCCTGCACTCCTGTTCTTAATTATTATGCCACCGTTACAAGCATAGGGACCGTAGATATTATTTCTATTTCTGTCTTAATCACCAGTTAAATTTTAAGGAAAACTGGGAGAGCATATTTTTAAGAGCCTCTCTCTGTCAGGTGGAAAGGAATTTAGGAATTTAGAGGTCCTCCATTCCTGTCTCTGACTAAATGCCAGAATTCCACCTATTAAATCCCTCCAGGTGTCCATCCAAGCTTTAAAACTTAAAATTGTAAAACAACAAGAACAACTTTATTAGCATTCAAATGTTCAAATTGTCAAAAAAATCATGACCTAGTACTGAGATAGCTAAACGCATGTATTTCCCTCCTAAATCTAGTATAACACCTTTAATGTAGTAAGTTCTTAATAAGTATTTGGAAGGTGAATGAAGTTTCTTGCTTCTACTGTATGCAACCTGGTTCAAGTATGAATACTGACTAGTACTATGTATTTTCATTATTCTTGGTAGCAAGACTGTTAGTGTGTACATAAGAAAGTTTGTATGCATGTGTGTAAATACAATTATAAATCATTTCTAAGTTTTATTTTAAGAAAAACTCCAATAAAGTAAATGTTGTGCAAGAATCCCTAGAGAGTCCCATTGTTACATAACAAGTAGACCATTGTTCCAGGTTAGGGAATATGGTAGAAACTTTGAAAATAGAAAAGGAATAGACACCACAGATGAAGCTCTGCTCCTGTAATTAGAACAGGTTGACCTTTATTTGGCTGGGATTAATGATCTGTGTTAATAAATCTTAACTCAGGTTTTTCTTTGCGTAAAGGAGATTCAAATACCACTGTTATTTTAAAGGGAAACACTGATATAATAGCAGCTCTGGAAATAGTTTTTTCTTTGTTTTTTTTTTACCATTTCTTAAAATCTAAAGTGCCTACTAAATGAGACACCATTAGTGTCACAGATGCTAATTTTCACTAGCAATGACTGAAGTGGCATTCTTTCCCATTTGCATTTGATCCTAGCAATGATGAGAGGTGATGAGTTGATTATGAGTTGTTTTCACTGCACTGCCCGCTGTGCAAATTTATGCTCCTAGACAAGGATGACACATAGTTGTGGCATTTAAGAGCTTTCTTCATTGCTTTTCCTATCAAGACTGTTAAGATACATTTTTAACTCTTATCTAACCAGGTATAAGAAAAGAGAAGAAGTATTTATATGAACCGGTGCTTACTTTAGGCCAAGTACTTGCACAAGGGGTTTATGGAACTCCCTCCGCCACCTAATTTACAGAAAACAGCACTGTAGCTGTGAAAAATTTTGTCCAAGATATCATGGCTAGCAAAAAAATTGATTTGAGATTATTCGGGGCGGCTTTTCTTTTTCTAAACCTGTGGGTTTCCCCCCTGCTACTTCTTTTTGCGTCATCATCTGGGGTATAATTTTCAGACTTTAATTTATGTTTCTTCAGTTGAATGTTTTGGCTTTTCAAACAAAGTGATTCCAAGTAAGGTATGTGATATACAATGTAAGTAATATTTTGAATCCACTTTTTCCATTAGAAAAATGGTGGGTATAAATAAATGTTTATCTTTACTTTGGGTTATTACCCCCCCGTTCCCCTAAAAAATCTCTCTAAAGGTTCTCTTCACTTCTGTATTTAGTTAGTATTTGTGTCATATTTGTTTTCCAAGAAATATTTAAAGTAAATTATAATGCAAACCTAAAGACAAATAACATAAGACAGAAGAAAATGGAGTATAGACCACAGTAAAAAGTATTACAGGGCCACCAAGTTTGAGTTGAATATGGATCTAAGTATTGCTACTCATTGTGGTCCTATAGACTAGCAACACTGGCATTCCAGGAGTTTGTTAGAAATGCAGATTCTCTGGCCTACCCCAGGCCTATTAACTCAGAATATACATTGTAGTGAGATACCCAGGAGCTCTGTGAGCACTTTAAAGTTTGGAAATGATTTCTACATTGATGGTTCTCAACCTAGGTTGCACATTTGAATCACTGAAGAGCTTTAAGAAATACTGATGATTGGGTTCCTTCTTCAATATTCTAATTTACCTAATGTAGAATGTACCTGAGCATCAATAACATTTAAAGTTTCCCAATTTGGAGATATTTTTTTCTACTAATCTCTTCAAAGAACTTAAAAGTTAATTCACTCCTTCCTTCCTTCATTCTTCAAAGCGATAGATATCTACTGAGTGCTTACTATGAACAATATAGACCATATGCTGGGAATACAGTGGTGAATAAAACAAAGACCCCTGGCCTCATAGGATTTACATTTACTGGGGGTGACAGACAAAAAACAAGATGAATATGTTAAATACAGAGTAGGCTAAGTGACGGTAATTGTTAAGAAGAAAAGGAAGAATACGAAATACAAAGAACCAGGGAAGACTTGGTGAGAATGGGACATTTAAAAAGGGACCTGAAGGGAATGAAGTGCTGGCCATGAGCTTGGCTGAGGAAATCTTACTCCAGGCCCAGGGATGAGCAAGACCAAAAGCATTTTTTTTAAATTAATTTTTATTAGAGCAGAGTTGCTTTACAATGTTGTGTTAGTTTCTGCTGTACAGCAAAGTGAATCAGTTACACGTATACATATAGCCCCTCTGTTTTGGATTTCCTTCCCATTTAATTCACCACAGAGCATTGAGTAGAGTTCTCTGAGCTATACAGTAGGTTCTCATTAATTATCTATTTTATACATAGTAGTGTATATATGGAGTGTCCCTGGTGTGTTTGAGAAACAATGGATCAGAATACACAAGGGGAAGAGCAGTCACACAGAGATGTAGAGGGCCTTCTAGGTCATTATAAGGATTTGAGCTAGTATTAAAAGACTTTGAGAAGGGAAGAGAAGGATCTGGCTTATATTTAGTGGGTTTATTCTTTCTTTTGTGTTTCAAATACACTGAAGAAAGTGAGGGAGGAAGCAGGGAAAGGAGACCCTTTAGGAAGCTATTACAGAAACTAGGAAAGAGATAATGGTGGCTCAGACAAGGGAAGTGACAGGTGGATGTTGAGAAGATGTTGAATTTGGGATTTATTTGTACATACTGTATACATCTGGATATATAAGAAAGGAACTTACCACATGGGCTCTAAATGCGGTAAAGAGAAAGGCTGCCCCTGCTCTGCACTGTTCTTTCTTCCAGCTGGTGCCCACACTTCAAGGAGAAATGCCCTCATCCCTCTGCTCCCAGCCACCAGAAAATTACCCCCATACCGATATGCCACTTCCCAAAAGATTCTACCTCTTTCTTCAAAATACAATTTTCTATTGAATTTAATTTTCATTTCTGGGGTACCTTGAATCAGAATAGATGAACTAATAATTTGCTTATTTCACCTTGTTGAATTGTTTGAAAGAGGTAAATAATTTTAGCCTTGAAAAATTATCTTCAAACAAAGTATCAATTCACTCTAGCCATCCCATTTTATAGAACATGAATCTGTAATCAAGTTTTATTTCAAGCAAGTAGCAAAGGGTTAGTACCAAATAGACGGCTATATCTGAAAAAACCACAGTGTCCAGATGATACATAGAAAGTTCTGGAGACAAATGGTTGAGAGAAATGACAGAAGTGTAGACTCCCCTTGTAAATGTGGGTATTACATCCTATAGGAAGGTATAAAGTCATTACCTTGACTACCAATGCACTGGATTTGTTAAAAATCAATTTAATGACACACTTATCTCTTTAAACTTTCCTTACCTTGCTTAGGAGATAAATGGCTTCATTATCCCTGCAGATTGTGTGGTTTCTTTTTAATAATGGAATTAAGTCCATACTCTACATAGCTGTGTTTCCAAATTTAGCATTCCCAAACTGATCCATTTCTCTTCCTTTCTAGTGTTAAGGACTTAGGTGAACTTTTGGAAACAAGACATTCATAATTAGCTTCTTAGTAGAGAACAAAAATGTCCTCCATTAAGAATTGATTAATAAGAATAGAAGAGGGTTTTAAGCTGTCTCTGGTGGTAGACAAAATGATTCTTCTATAGATAGAGAGCCATTTGTCAACACAGCTGGCCATGTCCCCTTTCTCCCCTCACTTAAAGAGTTTTGGAAGTTTTCACCTAAGTCTGTATTAGTTTTCTAGGGCTTCTGTAACAAAATACCATAGACTCAGTGGCATAGAGAACAGAAATTTATTTTCTCACAGTTCTGGTGTTTGGAAGTCCAAGATCAAGATGCGGCAGAATTGGTTTCCTTTGAGGGCCATAGGGAAGGATCTGTCTAGGCTTCTTTCTGGCTGGCAGTTGGCCACCACTTGCTGCCCTTTAACTTTGTTGCCCCTCTGTGCACATAACCTGGTGTCTCTCTTTGTGTATCCAAATCTCAGCTTTCAGTGGCTCTGACCACTCTCATTCTTTCCTGTTTGTGCCTCTCTTACCCCAGAATACCTTTGCCCATTTTTCTCAATTCATGAACTTATTTTTTAATACCTCACTGGACTCTCTTTCCCGCAAGAAAGCCTCCACCAGTTAACCCAAGGCAGTGCATTAGAGGGCATTCTGGCAGAGCAGGAGGAAATATGAACTAAAGTCTTATAGATTGGGTTTGAGGTCTTATTTTGATATTTCTTAACTATGAGATGTTGAACATTTTGTTAAACATCTTTTGAGTTTCTTGTGCTTATCTGAAGAAGGGGATATGTTAAGGCACGTCACATAGGATTGATGTGAGAATTAAGTTAATTACCACATGTAAATTCCCTAGCACATGGTACATGTTTGATTAATAATCTCTCCCTCCTTTCTAGTTTAATAGTACTTGTTCAATACCTCTATTGTTTCTTTTAGCATAGTTTATTCTAATATGTCCTCCCAAATGGAGTTACCATCAAGAACAGGGGATGCATCTAATTCATATTTGTATCCCTGCAATTTTGGGGGGGGAACAAAGGGTATTGAACTCTGTCTAACTTTCAGACTCCATGTGCCCTCTATTACACTTTGGCTACCATCAAAAATATTTATAATATGGAACATAGTCGTGTTTCCTCAACATATGCACAATACTTGTGTAATGACTAATGGATAATATAAGTCATCTAAAGTAGTACTCTACTCCAAGACATAGTTTGTAAATGTGTCACTGATAAAGATCTGGGCAACACCCATATAAAACAAAGTAACCGTTCTTAGAATGTAATGAGACAAAACAATAATCAAAAATTGTAATGTAATCTGTCTGAAGGGAAAAAAAAAAGCATTTGCAAAGAGTTGCTTTCAGGGAGGTTAGAAAGGATGTGGAGAGTAGAAATTTGCCATTGAGTCTGCAGAACAATCTGTATCAACAAAAGCAAATATTCCATTAGGCTCAGCAGACTTGCTCACTTAGGTGAACTAAGTTCAGGCTATTATAACTTCGTGTCTCTAGCCTTTAATACAACCTAATTCACTTTTCTGTGACTCTACTATACTAATCAAACAAACTTCCAGCAATGACTTTGCATCCCATGTCTCTAGGGGAGACATTTCTTTGATCAGTCAACAAGAATATGCATTCTTCTTGGCAGTTGAATTTCTCATACCTAACCAATACTTGGTATTGCCATTTTTGGTAGCCTAACAGTTTAGTTTATGAGTCAGTCCCCCTTGGAGTTGTTTAGTTCTGCAAGCTTGAAAAATAAAGTTCTTGTACCTGTCAATGTGAGGGCTTGACATTGGACATGGAGACCCAACCAAGGAACTGGCTTCTTGGAAAGACTGGCTTAAGTTGCCACCTGACCCCACCTTTTCTCTATATTCATAAAATAAAGACAGCTAAACAATGAAGTTTCTTTTCTATGTTTTTCATAATTTTAACAATTTAAATTCCTGGAATAAGATTCAAGACAGATTTACCTTATATCAATATCATAATATATAGTGATATGTCATTGGTCTGAATATTTGATTAAAATTTTTTCTGAATATTCACATGGTTTTAGCTAGGCAACTTTGATTTTTTAATTAACAGTAATAATAAATAATTTGATATATAAATTTTGTAATGCTTATGGGTATATATTCTTTATATTGTGAGTTATTATACAGCCATCATCTTTTCTAAACTAAGCCATCTACAAATTTCAAATTACTTTAAGCTTATGAATATCTCACTATAATTATTTACCAATTTTAAAGTACCCATTACCAATGAAACAAAGCTTCATAATTTTAAAAATAAAATTCCTTCAAAGATAAATGTTCTACAATTATCAGACATATATTGTAGGTTTAGGAATTGTCATAAACTGAGTTCATTTCTACCACTACTATTACATTTCAAACCACTATTAACTCCTCAATAGACTAAAATATTTTTAGAGCCAAATCCAAATACAATGAAAGGAAAATAGATGTAATTGACAATGAAGAAGTTATAGAACCCAAACATCTCTTCCAAATATCCTAGCATGAACTTACAACTATTTTTTTTCTACTTATTCTTTCCTTGTTCAGGATTACATACTGTATATTTGCCCCACATAAACATGTCTGTTCTTACTAAGAAAAAATAGTTTAAATTCCTAAGCATAGTGTCAGCGGGTGCTGCCTGAGATGGGAATGTTTATAAGCTTTATGATATTAACTGCAGCACTCAACCTCAGGTGGCATAAAACATGCAAAAAAGAACTTTCTGTCAGTTTTATTATTTCTAAAAAGGTTCCCCTTGAAGCAGAAGAGTGACCTTGCTCTGCTGAGCTGACATATGCCACTGGATTAATGGTCGAGCTCTGCTGGAGGGAAGCTCACAGAAACATTACAATTCCAGAAGCTGGGCTGGCGGTGACCATTAATCAGGGGGACCAAAATCATGCATCAAACACACTCATTTAAAAGTAGTAAAAATGACTTTAAAAAAAAAACCTTTTTGAGAATTAGCTTGTTGTTTGTCATTACCTGTGTTCAAGGAGATCACTGCATGACTGGACTATCCCTTGGGGAGAATGTTAGAGGTCATTATGTACCCAGAGACCAAGTGAATGTGGTGCACATTGCAGACTAACGGAGGTAAAGGAGAGTTTTTGTTCCAGAGAATTTGATGGGAAAGTGTATTAAATGGATTCTATTTTCCCAACTTTATTTTCACTCCTTTATTTAACTAAGATTTCAAAGCAATGGGTACTATGAATGCTGGCCTCTTTGTGAAGATTTTATTTTATTTTTAAAACTGGAGTAATTGGATTTAGTGGTAGAAACATTTGACTGGTAAACTTGGTTAGGAAATTTCTCAAGATCCTAAAGTTTGAGTCAACATACTCAACTACTAAGTACGTGAATAAGTATCTTCATGGACTTATAGGTACTGTACATTCTTCTACCACATGTCAACTAAGAAAAAATTTTCAAGACTTTTTCTCTCTCTGACTACTGAAAAGGAGAAAAGGCTTAAATCTAAAACCTGAAAGAGAATGTTCAGTTTAATTTAGATGATAAAAAGTTACTCTTGCTTTTTACAAATCTCTTTGATGATAAAGTTGAATAGGCATAACCTCTCTTTCATTTCTTTAATAGTTTGTCTTTTAGATTAATGATACTATGCATAATACATATGATATAATTTCATTAGTAGGTAGAACAAATAGTAGATTATGGCCTTTATTGAGAAAACCAGCCCATTGACCATTAAGATTATGATCAATGTAGTAAGGCCTGCTATGATTACTACTTCAAAGTCATTCTTCTCTTAAATAACTGCTGCCTTCCTTAACCATGATATTCAATATTATCTTCTTTTGTTAGCCATATGCTACTCTGGAGAATTACTTATGCAGACTTATGTGTTTTTGAAGATTATAGGATTAAAATAGTTGACAATGTCGTGACTATAGTTAAAATATTATTGAATATTTGGCTATAAGTAGAAAAACTCTAATAAGTACATAATAGAAAGTTAATTTCTAAATTTATGGGAGGATTATACATATTTCTTGTAACTGGAAATCTGAATCATCCATTTTTCATACTGCATTCTCTCTATCAAGGTGCCTAGGAAACAAAATTAGTAATGGAAATTTGCTCACAGAAATTACTTATCATTGAATAGGTATGGTAAATGCATAAAGTATGTTACCTGTAATTCCTCATTCCCCTCCCCACCATCTTCCCTAAAACACAGACCATCTTGTGTAACCTTGGTGGACATGGTTAATCATGATCTCTAACTCTCAGCCCGAAAGTGGCATTGGAACGCTTTTCAACACAGCTCTCCATGAAGGTCTTAACAACCCATCCATGCTGGTGCAAAGAATTGAAAAGTTCCACTTATTCTGGTTTCGAAAGATAGTCCATCCAGACGATGGGAAATCCTAGTGATATATTCTTGTGAATACACAACACTTTTCTAGTGCCCCCAAATGATTATGTTCACTAGAAACAATCTTTCTTTCTCTCCCTTGAAGAGTTCGGGAGATATATATATATATATATATATATATATATATATATATATATATTTTTTTTTTTTTTTTTTTTTTTTTGCAGTACTCGGGCCTCATTGTTGTGGCCTCTCCCGTTGCGGAGCACAGGCTCCAGACGTGCAGGCTCAGCGGCCATGGCTCACGGGCCCAGCCGCTCCGCAACATGTGGGATGTTCCTGGACCAGGGCACGAACCTGTGTCCCCTGCATCGGCAGGCGGACTCTCAACCACTGCGCCACCAGGGAAGCCCCGGGAGATAATTATTAAGACACATTTTTTTGTCATACAGTGCTCCTTTTAATACACAGTGTGTGGTTCATTGTATTTTTATTACTTTAATCATCATTTTAGCAATTATCCTCTTTAGATTTGGCAATTTCTAAGTAGTCTCTCAGTCAATAACTACACAATCTCTTACAGTAAATAATTTTTGAAGATGGTTAAGCAAATTCAAATTGTATTGATTTCAGCTAATTTCATGTCCAAAATCTGTGATCATTTTACTGTCTTTCTTTAGACTATCAATAATATAGATATAGACATATGCATACAAAATGCCTTTCATGTATTAAGTAGTCAGTACAAGTATAAATAATGATGAATATAAATTTCCAAGCTGACATCTAGTATACATTTTTAATTTATTGTGTGTGTAAATATAATCTGCTCTTAGGAATTGCTTCTATATTTGTATACCATTCATCTGAATATGGCTCTATTTAGCTCTTATAGATTGGAATTCTGTGATTGATGCCACCAATAGAGTGTAAATTCCTCCAGGATGGATTCTTATTCATACAGACAGCCCTGATCCCAAGCACAAAGTTTAGCCATAGAAGCCCCTTAGTATATTTACACTGAATTGCATAATGTAAAACATTATGCTCCTTAAGTAAACATCAGCAAATTGTTTGCTTTGACTATAACGTGACTAAGTTATAATTTGCTTTTGTGTAACTGTGAAATGTATGGTTTTTGTCGTTTAACTTGAAGAGAAATATGTGGGATTTGTCATCTGTTGTGATTTTCCCAAGGCTCCCAACTGTAGGATTTTTTCTATAGGCCTACATCGCTTAAGATCGGTGGCAATGAATGTGTGCTAAAATGATGAGGTGTCGGCAAGTGGTCTCATAGACAAGGTAGGACTTGATCCTGCCCTTGAAGAATGGGCTGGATTTGAGTAGGAGGAAGAAGAGCGGAAGAACTTTCCTTGAGAGAAAAACGGCGTGAGCAACAGCTTAGAAACATAAACGAGTGTGTCCATACTGGCCAGCAAGAAGTGTCAGAAGTTCTGCTTAATCAGATTGACTAGCACTACCTGAATCCATGGGGAATCATGAATGTGCAGCATGCTAAGTTTGGACTTCATTTTGTTAACTAAAGAAGAGTCACTTAAACTCTCTGAGCCTCAGTTTTCCTCATCTGTAAACTGAAGGAATCAATAACCATCTCAGAGGGGGGGTTGTATTTGTTTAATGAAATAATTATAGATAAATCACTCGGCATAAAGCAAGCTCTCAGGGGCCAAGAAACCAATGTGGAGCAAGCTTTACATTTTGAGAAGATGAATGGAATGATGAGAATTGGTATTTTAGGGAAAGGAGTCCAGTGTTGTGACGTCTTTAGATGATTGGAGAGGCAAGAATTTGGGAACTAAAGAGCTGAAAGCTGTTATTTCGTTGACTCAGGAATGGGGTTATAAGCACATAGTTGCATAGCGGTAATGAAGATAAATGCCTACAACAGAGATTTGGGAAAAGAATTGAGCAGATGTGAAGGCTGAAAGAATGTGTGTGTGGTAAATATATTACATTTTGCATTATGTGTCCAAACTCCCCAAAGACAGCAGTGAGCAAATACCGGTTTCCAACAGTGCAGGTGGAAGGTTCAGAAGGCATGATCAAAACAGATCCTCAGGGGTAAGAGGCCATAAGCAGAGAGAGATTTTTGTTGGCATATACGCCTTCCAGCCTGAAGGCAGGCAGAGAAGCTACTGTAAATTAGAGAAGCTGCAAAATTGGGTTCCCTAAGGGAATTCTTGAAGATTTCAAGGAAGGATGGTATAATGAAATAATTCCAGGAGGATCAAGAGGCACCACTTAGTATACTTGTTTAGTTTAGTAGTTAGAAAAAGAGAGAGAAGGAATAGAAAGTCAGTGCTATAATAATAATACAGGACTGAGTAAGCCAGCAGAAGTTTTACAATAGGTAAAACAAGAAGCTGAGAGGTTCAAGATAGCCTGATCATGGTCACATTTTTTAAAGTTTTGCATTTCCTTTTTATTCTATAGGATTTTGTAAGAGTTGATACCTAGTAATATCAAGTGACTGAACTTTGGTTGCATTATGCTTTTTACCTGAAAAAAAGATATTTAAGACATATCAGTATTATTTATTTTAAAAATTCTTTCCAGCTAAAATAGAATATCTTAATTTTTATTCAATTCCTAAAAGTGCAGCATACTTATAGTCAGTGAATGCAATGTAAATCATGAGATATGGTAATAAGTAAGTAATGCAGCAGTGCAATTGAGAATTCTCAATGTTTGAATCTTTTTCACTCATAAAACTTATTTTTGTTACATTAAATAATAACGCTTTTACAGGTATGGCTCATTCTGCATTGATTTTTTTTTAGTTCTAGTTTTCTTTCCTTTAGGTAATTTTCTTTGAGGTAGTTTCAATTTACAGAAAACATCTCTTGGCACATCAACTTCTGAAAGGAAAGCTTTAGCATGGAAATTTTGACACAACTTTTTAAAACGCTGTGGTGGAGTCAGAATCTGCACTTCCTTTAGATAGCGTGCAGTTGATAGGAAAGATACTGAAACAGAGAGATCAAGTAGACTAACTTTTGTTCTAAGAGTCCAGATGTACATTAAAAATATTTAGAGCATTGATACATATTTGAGTACTGAGTTGCCTTTACCCAAGGTTAAAATGTTAGTGTTGAAGGCCTTATTTCACACGCTGCTTGTCTTTCAGCCTTCAGCTCCTTGACGCCCAAACAACTGTCTTCCATCAGCGCCACATGATAGTGTAATTATTTAACACTGAGTCAATCCTCATAGATTATTTTAAGTGAGTTAAATTTGTTTCATACTCTTCAAAAGATCTCAGCACCTGAGTTAGTTAGAACAATTAAATCCTCAAATGCCTTTGGATAAAGGCTGACAAGCTTATTGAGATTTAGCATACCATTATTATAGAATATTCATACAAGCACGTGCTGAAACAGAATTCTGAACTTTAAGAGCATATTACCAATGAAGGCTCTATGTGCAATATTTAGATGATGTGAGAACTCATTGGCAGAGTGTGTGTGATTTTTAATTTGCCAGTATATTTCAAAATACTGCAGATGTCTGACTCATATATGCAAATTTTTCTTTGAAATAGACTGTGAAATTTTCCACCGATGCCTTACCCAAATATTGTCATGCTGGATGGAGATAAGATTTTACTTGAAGATCCCGGAAGCTGGAGAGTGGTTAAAAAATGAAAATAAGGGTTCAATTCTTTTGGTTTTGGTCAAAAGGTTGATTTACATTCCAAAAAAAAAAAAAAAGAGACTCCCTAATTCTCCTTCATGTTGATAAATTTAGGATGGTCATTGTTTTAAGAAACCTACTCAGTTCTATTCTATATATCAAGCTAACTTTACATATTTTTCATCCCGCTTAAATAGCAAGTTTCTTTGAAAATGGAAAACAGGATCAAAACTTTGTAATGCAATGACATAGTGGAGAGTACAGCAGGGTGGAGAATTGAAAAAAAAAAGGGGGGGGGATTTTTTTTGCAGGTTTTTGTTCCTATAACAGTTTCCTCATTGAGAGGGACTATATGATTTCCAAGAATCCTGCTAGCTTTATATAATGAATAGACATTCTGTAATAATTAGAATTATACAAAACTAGAGAAGAAATGTGACGAACAAAAAAGAATCCTTTCTTAAGTTCTTTGCATTGCGTAGGGACACACACACACGAATGAGTCCAAACAACCCAAATGCCAGTTATTCAGCCCTATTTTTGTGGAAACCAAGTAGGCTATGTGGAAGAGGGTAACTGTACCACATAACCAGATAGTCTTCAAAAGGTAGTCTAGTAAAATACATTTATATCGGAAAGTTAGTTGTACTAAAATAAATTTAGAAAACAAAACTTTATTTTCTCCTTAAATACATCCATACCTCTAAACAACCATGACCTAAGTAATGTTAATGATCTCTTTAAAAATTAGTTCCTTAGAAAGTTGTGCAACCATTTACCCTTTTTTTTTTAAGACTAATTTTTTAAGAACAGCTTCAGGATCACAGCAAGATTGAGGAAGTTACAATTTTCCCATATGCTTCCCCCTGCCCTACACCTTATTAACTCTTTGTAAATTATTTTTAACTTTTATATAGGTACATTTGGTTCTTTTTTTAACCCAACATTTTATTATGGAAAATTTCAAGCATATGTAAACTCAGAGTGTAGTACAATCTACCCCATATATCCATCACCCAGTTAATCATTAAATAACATCCAGTCATGTCTCCTTTATGCCCACATACTTCCTGCCCTCACTAGATTATTTTGAATTACAAATGAAAAATAACAATACTTCCTCAATATCATCATCTAGCTACTTATTTTAAAATTTCCTCAGTTGTCTCCTGGATGTGTTTTGCTACAGTGGTTTATTTGATTTATATCTAAGTAAGATCTATGGATTTTGCAGTATTTATTTAGTTGATACAACTCTTAAAGATTCTCAATTTATACTTTCCCCCTCTTCTTTTATTTCTTTCTGTTGATTAGTTGAAGCAACCAGGTTATTTGTGCTGTAAATTTTCTCATTGTCTAAAATTTTCTGGTTGACTTCATCTTTTTGATGTCATTTAAGATGCTCCTCTGTCTCTGTATTTTTTGTAATCTGGTAGTTAGATACAGAAGCTTGGTGTGATTGCAGGTTTTTTAAAAAAGAATATTTCATTGGTGATATTAGGTGCTTCCGTTATGAAGCCCATATTCTGGTTCATTCTTTTTTGTGATTTGAGTAGCCATTGATGATTGTTGCCTAGATCCATTATTGCATTTGGGACTTACAAAATGGTACTTTGGTAATTTCATCACTTAATTGATTAGCTAGAATATATCACACATATACATGGAAAGAAAAATTTTCCTTTATTAAATATTTATTTACTCTCAAATATGTTTTATACAAGAAGGACAGATTAAATGTTTGTTTTTCCCTTTATTTGCCAGTTTTCATAATATGGCTGTAACATTTCCAAAGGTGACAACTGATATTTTTCTTCTTAGTATCATTATGAACTCATGAATTTTGATATATTAGATGTATTTCAGTGTAGCTCAGTTATTATTCTTCCTTTTACTAAAATTGTCCCATATTTGGATACAATTTACCCTAGTGACAATCTTTTAATATGGCCCTTGTGTCGTTTTGGCATGACCCTAGTAGTCTTTGAAAGCTTACCTACTTTATGGTATGACAAAATGAAAAATTTGAGAATATAGACTGAGAATTTTGACTTCAAATGTCATTAACATCGTTACTTATTTTCATTGTCTCTCAACATTCGCATTTATATATATCGATATCATTAACAATGGTGTGAATACTGAAAACAGGTTAAAATTAAAAATTTTTTCCTTCCAGTTTTATTGATATATAATTGGCATACAGTACTATATAAGTTTAACATGCACCGCATAATGATCTGACTTACATCCATCATGAAATTATTATCACACTAAGTTTAGTGAACATTCATCATCTCATATAGATATAAGATAAAATAAAGATTAAAAAATCTTTTCCTTGTGATGGGAACTCTTAGAATTTACTCTTTTAACAATCATATATAATATACAGCAGTATTAATTATATTTATCATGCTGTACATTACATCCCTAGTACTTACTTATCTTACAACTGGAAGTTTGTACCTTTGACTACCTTCATCCAATCCCCCTCTCTCTACCCCCTGAATCTAGTAACCACCATCTGATCTCTTTTTCTGAGTTTGTTTTTGAAGTATAATTGACCTACAACACTATGTTAATTCCTGGGGCACAACATAATGATTTGATCTTTCTATATATTTCAAAATGACCAACATGCTGTCTAGTTACCATTTGCCACCATACAATGATATTACATTATTATTCCCATATTCCCTAATTTCATACCTGTGACTCATTTATTTTTCAGTTGGAAGTCTGTATCTCTTAATCTTCCTCACTTATTTCTCTCATCCCCCAACCCCTCCCCTCTGGCAATCACCTGTTTGTTCTCTGTATGTATGACTGTTTCTGTTTTATTACGTTGTTCATTTGTTTGCCTTTTTCAGATTCCATATACAAGTGAAATCATACAGTATTTGTCTTTCTCTGTTTGACTTATTTCAGTTAACAAAATGCTCTCTAGGTCCATTCACGTTGTTGCAAATGGCAAGATTTTGTTCCTTTTTGTTCCATTGTGTGTGGTGTGTGTGTGTGTGTGTGTGTGTGTATTTGTATACCACATCTTCTTTATCCATTCATTTATTGATGTGCACCTAGGTTGTTTCCATAGCTTGGTTATTGTAAATAATGCTGCAATGAACAAAGGGGGGCAAGTATCTTTTTGAATTAGTGTGCTTTTTTTTTTCTTTGCATTAATACCCAAGAGTGAAATTGCTGGATTGTATGGTAGTTTTATTTTTTAATTTTTTGAGGAACCTCCATACTGTTCTCCATTGTGGCTACACCAGTTTACATTCCCACCAAGAGTGTACAAAAGTCCCCTTTTCTCCCCATCCTTGCCAACACTTGTTATTTGCTGTCTTTTGATAATAGTCATTTGACAGGTGTGAAGTGATATTGTAGTTTAGATTTGCATTTCCCTGATGATTAGTGATGCTGAGCATCTTTTCATGTGCCTGTTGGCCACCTGTATGTTTTCTTTGGAAAAATGTCTACTCAGGGCCTCTGCCCATTTTTTGATTGGGTTGTTGGATTGTTTTTTTTTTTTTTCTTTTTTTGATGCTGAGTTGTATGAGTTCTTTGTATATTTCCAATATTAATCCCTATTTGGATACATCATTTGCAAATACCTCCTCCTATTCAGTAGGCAGCCTTTTGTTTTGTTGATAATTCCCTTTGCTGTGCAAAAGCTTTTTAGTTTGATGTAGTCCCATTTATTTATTTTTGCTTTTGTTTCCCTTGCAGGAGGAGACATATCCAAAAAATATATTGCTAAGATCAATGTCAAAGAACCTACTGCTTATGACTTTGTCTAGGAGTTTTATGGTTTCAGGACTTACATTTACGTCTTTAATCCATTTTGAGTTTATTTTCTTATGTGGTGTGAGAAAGTAATCCAGTCTGATTCCTTTGTATGTAGCTTTCCAGTTTTCCAACACCATTTGTTGAAGAAGCTGTCTTTTCTCTATTGTGTATTCTTGTCTCCTTTGCTGTAGATTGACTATATAAGTGTGGTATATTTCTGGGCTCTCTATTCTGTTCCATTAAACTATGTGTCTGTTCTTGTGTCAGTACCATACTGTTTTGATTATTGTAGCTGTGTAGTATAGTTTCAAATCAGGGAATGTGGTAACTACAGCTTTGTTCTTCTTTCTCAAGATTGCTTTGGCTATTCAAGGTCTTTTGTGTTTCTATACAAATTTTAGAGTTATTTGTGAATTCATACAATTCTGTGAAAAATGCCTTTTGTATTTTGGTAGGGATTGCACTGAATCCATAGATTGCTTTGGCTAATGTGGTCATTTTTACAATATTAACTCTTCCAATCCATGAGCATGATATATGTTTCTATTTGTTAGTGTCATCTTCAATTTCTTTCATGAGTGACATAGTTTTCTGAGTAATGTCTTTTACCTCCTTAGTTAGATTTATTCCTAGGTAATTTTTTTGGATGCAATTGTAAATGGGATTGGAAAACAGGTTAAAATTTGTCTTTTTTTTTTTTTTTGGTCCTTCAAACTATCAAATTACTGTCTTTTTTTTAATTGTTTAAAATAATTCCTCTCTCTAAGCCACCAATTCAATATGAAATTAGATTCATTATTTTTATTTGGAATTGTTAAGGATTGCTTTTATTTTTATTTAATTTTGTTTATAAGTATGTTTTTAAAGTTACATGGTTTTAAAGTCAAATTTATAAAACAAGGCATATTCAGAGAAGTGTGTTTTCTGTCCCTTTTACTTTGCTTCTTTTACCCCGTTTCTCTAAGAAGGAAAATATATTTTTGCCTGTATTGAGACACATACATGTATTTTCACCCTTAGATAAAAGGTGGTCTATTATGTACACATTTCTCCACTTGTCTTTTTTCATGTACACTGTCCTGGAGATAATTCCATAGCAGATAGTTATATTTCAGTGTTTTTGCAGATGCACACATTTCTATTGTTTGAATTTACCATAAATTATTCAATCAGTCTTCTCTTGATGAACATTGGGACTTATAGCTTTTCAATATTATAAAAGATTTACATTGAATGTGCATGATTTATATTCAAGTGTATCTCTGACATAGACGTCTAGAAATGAAATTTCTGGGTCAAAGGGCATATACATGTAATTTTGCTAGTTTTTCCAAATTACCTTCTACAGGTGTGCCATTTTACAAACACATATCTAATTGCATAAGGAAAGACTGTATAGATTTATAGTTAAAGACTAAATATAATCTAATGTCAACAAAAACAAAGAATTATCTAAAATATAAATTGCATTTTTATTTAAGTTACTCTTGTCGATAGCTATTTGTTTATATAATAGCTTTGTCTTGATGGGAGTTCTGTCACAAAATAGTATTTGCTAAACCTAATGCATTATAATTATACAGTGCAAAATTATCAATATTGAAATACATTCTTATTTATAAAGGACTATCATCTATGAAACCAGCTTACCTCCACGTGATTCACCTTTTCACTGGAAACTTAACAGCAGTAGAAATTACACATGTGTTCACTGTCCATATCTCATAGTAGACATTAGCCCTTTTTCATTAAGGCATAACCTATACATTATGAAACCATCTCAGAAAGTCACTAACTTTTTGACTAGAGAATACTGAAATTTTAAAAACGTTATTTTAAATACTTAGATTTGCTTCTAAAGGGTGTCTTAGGACAGATTGGTATTTTACTCCTCTGGCTTAAAGCTGTTGAGTGATTCATAATGAGATGACTGACAAAACCCAAAGTAATAGTCCTGAAAACCACTACTCCATTATCTGCTTCTCTTTATTGACATAGTGAGGGGAGAATTAATTTTAAAAGATGGTGACTATAGATTAGTTAATGGCAGAAGATACTGTAGAGAAACGCTGAAGTGAGCCTATTCATGCCGGGCAACACGACCGATTATCCAGTGGTGGATATCATGCTGTAACCCTCATTAATATTTAGTAGGCAGGACATAGGCTGGTTGTAGACTACAAAATTGCCCTAAGCACAGGCTCCAATAGGCCATAAGAATGTTTCAAGTAGATAAAAGAGTAACAGATTTCCCTGTGTTCAGATAGTTTATAAGCAACACAAGAATACACTCAATTCCCTTTTGTGATTTCTGGGCAATTATGGCCTGGCAGAAATGCCTACTAGGCAAGTAGAAATGATTAATGCTCTGGGAAATCACTCTAAGTTAGTAAGCCCTGCGTGAGAACCAGAGTGGTTCTCAGTTTCAGTCCTTCTTTTTCTCTCCCCTCACCACAAGGTGAAGGGCTTCTTCATCAGGGGTAGCAAGTCAGCGAAAGGCATTATTTGTGTCTAACACAGCCATCATCCTTGGGGTGACGTTCTGTATCACACTGTCTATCAAGCTAACCCCTTGTCACGTGTCAGGATCTTTTTATTTAAACTGATTTAAAAGGGAAACAAGGAGTTTTAAAGATCACTGTTAGGGAGACATGAGAATAAAAATGCTTGTAAAGACTGAGCCTTTGAAGCCGACTTGAACTAAAATGATCTGTGACTTTTAAAGGACAATACAAAGTTTTATAGATTACTGACTCCCATTTTTAACTTTTCAAATTACCAGGTTATTTTTCAGTACCACCAGCTTATTTTGAAAATATTATAAGCTTGAAATGAGATAAAGTTCTTAAGATAACATATTCTTGGGATTTGTGGGTATATAAAGTCTGTAACATCCAATATCCACCATCCCAAACAATGTATAAAATTAAATAGTGAGAAAATATCAATTTTGTGACTCAAAGACTCTAAAGATTTTTGAAAATGTGTTTAGGAGAATCGTTTACTTTGCAGTATATCAGGAATTGCTTGTAATTACCTGCCTAGAATGAGTTACATAGGAATAAAAATTTAGCCTTGTAGGCAAGAAGTATCCAAGAGAATAAGTCTTCTATTAACATACTAAGCTTTTTCTTAAAACGAGTGAATGAAATTGACCCAGGGGTCTCACTGTAATTCCATGTTAAATGTGGAAAAATTCATTTTCCTCCCAACCTGTGTACACCTAAATGCGCTTTTCAATTTATTAATAGGTCTGTGTATGTGCCTTCTCATTCTGACATCTAGTAGAGAGTTTCAAATTATCAGGAGTTAGCTACAGGAAATGCATTTGTGTTCATTTTTACTTTTTGATAAATATGATCTTTATGAGGAACAACTGTGGATCTACTCAAATGCTTGTTTTTGTGTGTTTGTTTTGTTGTTTTTTTATTAGTTGGTTGGTTGTTTAGTAATACATGCCATTCTCAAGAGCAAAAGTAACACTATAAATTAAAAATAATTTAATAGATTTTTCTCCAAGGTGCTTAACACTGTAACATAAACATATGAAGACATTTTATGAACTGTAAATATTACAATGTTAATAATAGTTACACCTTCAGTGCCATTAGATAGTCCAGAGAGATTTTTTAATCCTGTATTTGCAAGAGACTGATGCTTACTGAACCATAATCTAATCTATTTAGCAGTTTTATCAGTGAAAGTCACAAATCCTAAATTTCCTTTCCTTTTTCTTTCCTATTTTATAGCGCAGCAGCAGTTTTGGGAATTTTGACCGTTTTCGGAATAATTCCATATCAAAACCAGATGATTCAACTGGGGTTAGTATTCTATTCCATTTTAATGAGTGTTATACAAACACATTATGAAAAATTATGAAGCCAATGTAATTTTTGCAAATTACAGTAAGAAAAAGGAATATATTTAAAGATCATAACCTTGCATACATTTTTGTGATAAATGAACAAACAGTTATTTAGTATCTAGTACCATGCTGGACATTAAGAGTAAAAATCTATCTAAGAAACCTAACAGATGTTTGGGAAGGCAGAACATCAACTTACGAAGGATTTACAGTTTAAAGTAACACAGACGATCCCAAATTTTCTGAGCATTTCCACTATAAAACAACATATATGTTAAATTTCATGTAAGTTGTAATTGCTTTAATTTAGGAAATGATTAAATGGCTTAATTGGAAATTAGTTAAGGAGAGCATAGGCTGCTCATTTGCACTCTCATACTTCTGTACACTTTGAAATGTCTCAGTGGTGACCATTCCATACACATTTGCAAACCATGAACACTTTGAATGTAGCTTAAGAAAAGCTTCCCATAAAATTATTTACATCATCATCATCATCATCATCACTACATTTAACTGAGCACTTACCAGGAAGTAAGCACAGCACTAAGCACTTTACCTACCTGTAAGTAGGAACTATTATTATTTTTATTTTATCACTGAAGAAATATGTTTGAATAAAATTACTTCTAAATTATACAGGTCATAAATGACAAAGGCAGGATGCAACATCGTGTCCAAAGTTTGCTATTTGTTATACTATCTCATAAACCATGGACCAACTGTGATAAGTGATTAATGAAATGTAAAACAACTAATAAAATAAAGGGGAGGGATGTACATTGAGAAAAGTAAAAATATATGCTTATCATTGAACCTGAGTTATCTATTCATGTGATAGATTTGTTTTAGATCAATAGGCTTTAGATCTTATGCACTTCTTAATTATTCGTTCTATATATTGCATCTTTATTTTTTGTTTTTTTTTAATAAAGAATTCTTTTTATCATATCTGACTCTCAGAATACCTTTCAGATTCCTATATCCATCTACCTATAATATCTTTAAATATGTTGATTTCAGCAATGGATATTCTAGACAAAAAAAAAGTAGAAAGAAAATGACACCTATTATTACTTTATAAATACCTCCATTAGTGCATACATATGCACGTGTATATATAATATATCCCCTTTTATACATATATTACATCTATCCCTTTTTTTTCACCTATATATTTATGTATATATAAACTTATGGATAAACTTGTATACATGCATGAATATACATTGATAAACTTGTATATAGCTATATGGTCTATCAACATTTACACAGTTGTAAATAATACAATGCAGTATGTGTATACAAATAGTGAGAAGCCCTATATAATTTTTTTATCATGAGGGATTTCTTGTTGATCTTTTTTTAAAATTTTTATTTTATATCAGAGTATAGTTGATTAAGAATATTGTGTTAGTTTCAGGTGTACAGCAAAATGATTCAGTTATACATATACAAGTATCTGTTCTTTTTCAAATTCTTTTCCCATTTAGGTTATTACAGAGTATTGAGTAGAGTTCCCTGTGTTATACAGTAGGTCCCTGTTGGTTATCTATTTTAAATATAGCTGTGTGTATATGTCAATCTCAAACTCCCATATTGTATAAACCTTCAACTTTCCATAATCATACATAGATATATTTACTGTTATTAAGTTTATAATTCTAGAGTTAACCTATAAAAGTTGCTCAGGCTCATTCAAATTCATTGATTAGTAATGGTGGCCTAGCAATTTGTGAAAGAACTTAGTGAATCTGATAAAGTAGTTTGCACATTTTTTAGCAAACCATCATTTATTCATTCAGTAAATGTGTGTTGAGCATCTACTCTATGACAGGATCTCCCTTAGGCACTCAGAAAGTACTGTTACAATACAGGTGAAAATCCTTACTTCATGAAGCCTAGAGTCTAGGAGGAGACAGTCTTTAAAACAACAACAAAACCCATAAGTAAATATCTAAATAAAATTGTGATTCAGGCTATGAAAGAGAACAGCACAGAAAAATGTTGAAGTTAAAAATATGCTTAGATAGTTTCTTCAAAGCTTTTGTAAAGGAAGATAGAAAAACCTGAAATTAAAAATATTTATAGTACTCTTTTCTAAAACTTAGGTAATGGTAAGTTAACACAGATAGTAATAAACTAATCTACTTTCTTATTTATTTTAGTTTGTAATTTTACAGTGAAGATAAAGAACATTGAAGTAGAGAAAAGAGAGAAGAGGGAGTGTGGACAAATGACAATGTTTTTCATTGCTTTATTGTTTTGTTTTTTGTAAATAATTCTAACTAGGTACATGAAGGGGAATGCATAAATGAAAGTGAAGAACAAAACAAAACTTCAAATAATGGAGGAAGTTTAGGTAAAAAAATGAGAGCTATTTCCTGGACAATGAAGAAAAAAGTGGGTAAAAAGTATATCAAAGCCCTTTCTGAAGAAAAGGTAAGTGTCCTCTGTTAATCACTTGTGTTTTTCTGTTAATATTTTTCTAGGTAGTTTAGAAATATTTGGCAGTTTATGAAGGCCTTCAATGTATTTTCTCCCTCAATAATTGTGCCCAGAAGTTGGGCGGAAGAAAGCATTATCACATTCTCATAGAGGAAATTGAGGCTTAGAAAGATCACTCATGTAGTATGTGAAGAACATATGTCATTTATGTTGTAACAAACAGTAGTACATCACTTCTTTTCATCACCAAATGATATTCCATTTTATAGATAAGCCTCATTTTATTCATCCTTTCATCAATTGATGAACATTTGGTTGTTTCCATTTTGGGATTATTTTAAATCATGCTGAATGAATGATTCAGCATGATTTAAAATATGAATATGAATATCTGTGTTCAAGTTTTTATGTGGAAGTATTCTTTCATTTCTCTTGGTTATATGGTAACTCTGTCTGATACTTTGAGAAACTGGCAAACTATTTCCCAAAGAAGTTGCATCATTTTACATTCCCACTAGCAATATGTGAGAGTTCCAGTTTCTCCACATGCTTGCTAACACTTGTTATTGTATGATTTTTGATGCTACCCATCAAAATGGGTGTGAAATAGATTCTCATTATAGTTTTGATTTCCACTTCCCTGATGACTAATGTTGTTGAGAATATTTTCATGTGGCCATTTGCATATCTTCTTTCAAAAAGTGTTTATACAAATTTTTTACCTGCTTTTTAATTGGGTTGTATTTTTATTGTTGCTTTTTTAAAAAATACCTTATGGATACAGATCCTTTATGAGATATACGATTTGCGATATGATATATTTTCTCCCGTTCATGGATAGTATTTTCATTTTCTTGATGTTGTCATTTACAGAACAAATGGTTATAATTTTGATGTAGTTCAATTATTTTTTCTTTCATCATTTGTGCTTTTAGTATTGTATTTAAGAAACCATTGCTTAATCTAGGGTTACAAAGATTTACTCCAATGTTTTCTTCTAAGAGTTTTATAGTTGTAGCTCTTAAATTTTGATGTATGATCTATTAATTTTTCTACACGGTGTGTGGTAGGAGTCCAACTTCATTCATTTGAATGTGGATATTCAATTGTCCCAGCACTACTTGTTGAAAAGACAATTATTTCTCCATTGTATTGTCTTGGCATCCTTGCTGAAAAATCAATTGATCATAAATATATGGTCAGAAATATATGGATCATAAATATATGGATTTATTTACGGACTCTCAATTCTATTCCATTGATCTATATGTCTTACAGCTATTTTCTTTTTAATGCATTTCAATAGGATCTGTCCCCAGTACTCCATTAAAACAGTTGTCACAGTCAGTATTAACCTCTATGTTGCCAAAGCAAATGGTCACTTTTCTTTCTTCTTACATGACTTTTCAGCTGTACC